>NW_027672904.1:0-181000 GCF_964194105.1 Spermophilus citellus | reverse complement strand
AAATTTCTAGGCATTTATTTCCCTTTCAATCACTTCCTGCTTCAGAACACATGTATTCCTCCACGTTTCTTGACTGGTCTTTTCATGAGACTTCTTTCCAAACACATTCTTTTCCATTTCCATAATCCCTTGTGAAGCAAAACTCACACCCCCTTCATGGTAAACCATAACCCCAATATCACCATTAGATGTATAACTGGTTAGAATGAATGGTTGTGTATCAATATTAGATTTCCTATATATTTTCAGATATCAATGCAATCCATTATTTAAATTGGAACCTGTTATACTATTTATTCACAGTATGGTCTATTCATGCATTATCTCTATATTCATAGACCCAGGGTACACCTATTTGTACCCCCAAAGGCTAATTTATATGTCTTCAACATATTACTCCCAGAAATGGTGGAAGAAACACTCATGTCACCTGATCTACATATACATTTTATCACAGTGATATTCTGGACACAAAATGCAAAGGTCACACTTATGATTGCACCAAAGCCTCATTGGAAAGTGAGCATGGATTACTAAAAACATCCTTGTCCAGGTTGCCTAATGCTGTCAAATGTCAAAGCTATTGGTGACTACACATTTGTTTCTTCCTAAGATGATATATTCAACCTCAACCCTGTTGAAAATGTCTAATCCACTCACTCACTTTATACTTTGCCTGATTTCCTAATGTCTCTATTGATATCTGCTTTCCTACATATGTTCCCCAGTTCATCATTGAGACAGACTCTTCACATGTGCTGACGTTTACATTCACTCTCTAACCGACACCCTATTGCTAAAGAACTTTTGGTCCAAATTGTATACTCACTCTTCTTCCAAAACTTACCAACTATCTTCCTAATCCTACCTACTATCCCTTTTTGACTGGATGTTCTCTTCTACATTCAATCATCCAAGGTACAAGGTCCTATGCCATTGTATATCGATTTATCTGAGACATCTGTGCAGAAAGTCATTCAAAGCTAAGTATCCCAATCAAGGGCCCAATGCCCTTCTGGCCTTCAAATCTTACTTGGATTTCTGTTTTCATACATATATTTCACCTATATATTATTATAAATATCCCAGGTTCCCAATACCATTCTTCATCCAGCAGAGTGATTCCTCACCCAAATCTAACAGGTTCTTAACCCTAACCATACACTCTTCCCTCAATCTAACTTTACAGAAGATCAGGGACAGTGGGTCTTACAATACAGGAATGTGAGGGAACTTCAACCTGCTGAGAACCTCAAAGGTCCATGCAGAAATGATACCTGGAGAAGATGTAGGCAGCTATGGAGGACCTGGGAGAGCAGAAGTCATCTTCCATGGCAAACAACCTGGTCAGGATGAAGGGATGTGTCTGAATGAGCCTCTCTCTTCTTAATGTAGACAAGATGGACCAAAGCAGGCCTGTGTGGAGAGCTGTTCCTTGGTGCCTGTGGTTGATATTCCATTCTAACTTGTGAAAGTGTCACAGGAAGGAGGGGCAGCCTCCATCTCATTGGAGCCTTGGAAGCAACTGTTAGGACACAGTGGTTGCCAAGACAGTGACCTCATTCAGTTCCTGAAGGAAGTGACCTCACCTCACATCCTTGGTGATGGAACTCTCTGAACTTGGGATCCAGGAAGCCAGGCACCCAGAGCCAGTCCCAGTCCCAGTCCCAGTGGGCTCACTTGTTTGGATTTACCAAGGACAGAGTCAGTCTTTCTTGGTACCCACTGATGTGAGGATGGCCAAATGCCAGGAAAGCTCTGCCGAGGGGAATTTTCTGAGGAAGCAGGTAGTGGCTCACCGCTGGCTCCTGACAACTTCACAGAGTTGGCCAAGGAGGCCAGATGTGAGACAGGACAGGCCCTTTTGCGGGAACATAGTATGGCCCACCAGTCAGACGACACTCCGGGTAGTCACAGACCAACTTGGAAGGAGGTGCCTTTGTGGGTGTGGGTGTGAGTTTGTGGTTTGGTCTCATGTTCTGAGAATAGGTAGGAAAGGCGGTTTGTTTGGTTTGGATTGGGCTGTTTCTAGTAAGGCTTTTGACAAGGCGAGTGTTTCTATGTTTGTGCATCCCACTGTGTCCCTGGTTGTAGACATTAGAAAAGAGAATGCATCAATGGATGTGTCCTGTCTAGTAGAAAGCTTCCCAGCATTCATCCTGCCCAATTTATGAATGGACTGTGGCTTGCCTTATGGATGGGCAACACCTACTATCTTCCTAAGTTCCTGTTTTCTTCCTGAATTCTGGCCACTCTCCAGAATAGGCTCATGGTTTTGTGTCCAAGATATGTACCACCTCCAAGCTCGGTGGCATGGCCATGTACTGGATAGTTGAAAGGAATGGTGAGCATCTCAGAAAACTCAGATATCAGTGTGACCAGTAAAGTCTCCCTGGAGAAAGCCTGCTTTGGGCCTTTGGCTTACCTATTGTTCTGTTGCCCTGAATGTCAGGAAGGCCTTTGCCTCAGGGCACCCCATTGTGAAGCCTGAAGAAAACAGTTTTCAAATGGAAATGAATGGGCATCACCTGTGGCTCTTTGCTTAATTGCTTTGCAAAGGGATGTGTCTGAATCAGCGTCTTGGCCCTGTGTGAGGCTGTGGCTTAGAGTGTCAGCCCCTGATGGATCCAAAGAAAGATCCCATGTGTGCATCCAAAGCCAAATTGGCACAAAAGCAGTCATCCTGGATGAGGTCTCTCGCCTTCCTCTGTAAGGTTCCTCACCTCCGTCAAGTGAGAATAGGGATCCTTTGTGTCAAATGAGTCCTTCAAAGCCATGCAGAGGCTAGCCCATAGGTGCTTGGGTTTTCTCATGACTCCAGTTCACACAAACAATCTATACCCGGCAGTCAGTAGGCCTCCAATTGGAGAAGTAGAGCAGTATTAAAGGCAGGCCTATTTGATCACTCCAGGTTCACAGGATGGGTGTCCAGTCCACCCTGACATTAGGCAAATGAGAGGCAAGGGAGCTTATTGTGGACACTGTCTTGGGCTGTGCCCCTCATGGAAACCTCCAGCCAGAGGTTATGATGAGTGTCTATATGGAAGAAGATGAGGGCCATGTGGCAGTGTTTTGGTTTGAATTGTGGTGTGGGATTGGGAAGAGATGACTGGGTCCACCTGGGCTTGAACTCTGGTGTGATTCCCCTTGGAGACTGAGTTCTAGAACTGACCTCAGAGAAGTATTGCCGTGAATTGTGTCGGGATGTTAGGAGGCCACGCATGAGAGTCGCCCTTGGGAACTGAGATCTAGGCCCAGGCTGGCTTTCCACAGAGCACTGGGAATCTCAGCCCGGATATGACATGATTTTATTCTTAAAGACCTGGCAGCCATCGTGGAGAGTCCAAACACACGTGGACCTCACATTGTAGACCTCAATGGGCCTGGCTTCCTGTGACCTTTGGCCACTCTTTGGGAAGCCTTGTTTGTGAGAGTTCTCCAGAGCTTTCGTTGAAATGAGCTTCCTCACCATTTAATGGTTCCTGAAGGAATGGAAACCCACAGTGCCTCCAACTTCATCCTTTAAAAATGGCTAGCTAGATAAATACCATGACATTTTTGAAATTCCCATGACCAGGTGGCACTGGAGAACCTCTGGATGTCCTGTTGCTGATCATGAGTGTACCAGACAGTGCCTTGATTGACTGGGTTTCATGAAAATGGTGTAAAACAGAGATGCCAGTAAGTTGGGGCCTGCTGAGTAGTGGGCCTAGAGCAGTGGTGTGCAGGTGTGTGATAAAACATCTGTGGTGGGGCCATGTGGATCTGCCATTGGCTTCCAAATGGCTTGTGACTGACATGGTGCAGTGAGCAGACCCTTCTATGTAAAGGCATCTTGTTATATGGAGAGGTTTCAGGGCAATGTTCAGAATCAGGTTGCTATGGTCAAGGGGGCAAGCTCTGTGGGATAGAAGCCTGGCTGGTGCATTCTCCTAGGACCTTGACCCACCACACGTGACAGAACTCCCTCCAGCACTGTGTCCCAGTTGAACTCCTTGTATTTCCTGAAGCAAATTCCAAACTCCCAGTGCAGCAGCAAGAAACACCACGAAAAGTGGAGGATGACCAAATGGCTTCACAGTCCACACAGGGAGACACTTAGACCCCAGTGGCCACAGTTTACCTGCAAAGAGAGAATTCAGCACTTCTGCCTCATGTTCATTGGAAAATCAGAAACCATGTCCTCCAGGTCACCTAGATGCAGACCAGGTTTGATGGTCTCACTACAAAGGAAGCTAAAGCTCCTGACAAAAACATACATTTCAAGTGCCCAAACTCAGATGCAGTTTCTCACGAAGTCTTTAGGCCAGCAGAGCTCCACGTTTGTGGAGTGTTTACCCTGTCCCTTACTCATGGAAACTAGTCTACCACCTCCAAGGTTGTGAACTCCTGAGCATTTTCCATTCCACATAAGTATTCATAGCATTTCTAACTCTTCTCCTCAAATTGTGTCTTACTTATTGCGAAGGGAATGTCAAGGCAATGTTCTGGATAAGAGTGGGAAGATTTTTTTGTAGCACATTTTGGCCTACACATTGGATTCATTTTCCTATTTTCCGTTCGAAATACTGAATCCCTGACACTAACCCATACCCTACTAGATTGTGAATACAAATACTAATATGATGGAGAAAAATAACTCAAACAGAATAGAAATACAGGCAGTTCAGAGGAGGCCTGGTGTATAGTTGGACTTGCCTTTTGCATTATAAAGGGTAGGTGTTATAAATCTAGTCCAATTTAATAGAAATAGTTCTCCATGTGTTTTGAAAGTTAACAAATATGTGAATTCCTGTCTCCCTTTCTCTGTAGCCTATTCAGCAACATGCATTTTTACATGCACATATAGAATCCTACCTCCTATCCCACGTCCATTCTTGTGAGGTGGCTGACTTGGCAGATACAAATTGTGAGAAGAGATCACTCCTCCTAAACGCTGTTGGAACTGAGAATTCAACCTCCAGGTGAGCTTCCCACTTGAACAACATGATACATAAATACATGTTCAGTAAAATAAATATTTTTGGATCTGTGGATGATAAATATTTCATGATGAATTTCGATTGGCATATATATTTCTACTCTTTAATGTTGTGTTTGTGTGTGTTTTTTTTGTATATATATATATATATACACACACATACACACACTCTCCAGATTTTTCAAAATATGAAATGTATGTGTCATATTATATACTCCCTAAATTTTTCATGTTCATATATGTGGATTTATAATCAACTTTTCACAAGATTATTCTCAGAAATAGTCATCCACCTGAAATACATATTTGTTTCCTAGTGCTGAAATCCTAATATTTCTACAGTAACTGACCCAGTTTAACATGAATGCAAGTAGATTCCTATGGGACATGATGTGTGTTTTGACGTTCATTTTTATTCAACACTGGTACATTACTATTTCTTCAGTTGATGCACATCATAGGATATGTATTTCATCCTCAAGTTCACAAATTTCTAGGCATTTATTTCCCTTTCAATCACTTCCTGCTTCAGAACACATGTATTCCTCCACGTTTCTTGACTGGTCTTTTCATGAGACTTCTTTCCAAACACATTCTTTTCCATTTCCATAATCCCTTGTGAAGCAAAACTCACACCCCCTTCATGGTAAACCATAACCCCAATATCACCATTAGATGTATAACTGGTTAGAATGAATGGTTGTGTATCAATATTAGATTTCCTATATATTTTCAGATATCAATGCAATCCATTATTTAAATTGGAACCTGTTATACTATTTATTCACAGTATGGTCTATTCATGCATTATCTCTATATTCATAGACCCAGGGTACACCTATTTGTACCCCCAAAGGCTAATTTATATGTCTTCAACATATTACTCCCAGAAATGGTGGAAGAAACACTCATGTCACCTGATCTACATATACATTTTATCACAGTGATATTCTGGACACAAAATGCAAAGGTCACACTTATGATTGCACCAAAGCCTCATTGGAAAGTGAGCATGGATTACTAAAAACATCCTTGTCCAGGTTGCCTAATGCTCTCAAATGTCAATGCTATTGGTGACTACATATCTGTTTCTTCCTAAGATGATATATTCAACCTCAACCCTGTTGAAAATGTCTAATCCACTCACTCACTTTATACTTTGCCTGATTTCCTAATGTCTCTATTGATATCTGCTTTCCTACATATGTTCCCCAGTTCATCATTGTGACTGACTCTTCACATGTGCTGACGTTTACATTCACTCTCTAACTGACACCATATTGCTAAAGAACTTTTGGTCCAAATTGTATACTCACTCTTCTTCCAAAACTTACCAACTATCTTCCTAATCCTACCTACTATCCCTTTTTGACTGGATGTTCTCTTCTACATTCAATCATCCAAGGTACAAGGTCCTATGCCATTGTATATCGATTTATCTGAGACATCTGTGCAGAAAGTCATTCAAAGCTAAGTATCCCCATCAGGGGCCCCATGCCCTTCTGGCCTTCAAATCTTACTTGGATTTCTGTTTTCATACATATATTTCACCTATATGTTATTATAAATATCGCAGGTTCCCAATACCATTCTTCATCCAGCAGAGTGATTCCTCACCCAAATCAAACAGGTTCTTAACACTAACCATACACTCTTCCCTCAATCTAACTTTACAGAAGAGCAGGGACAGAGTGGGTCTTACAATACAGGAATGTGGGGGATCTTCCACCTGCTAAGAACCTCAAAGGTCCATGCAGAAATGATACCTGGAGAAGATGTAGGCAGCTATGAAGGACCTGAGAGAGCAGAAGTCACCTTCCATGGCGAACAACCTGGTCAGGATGAAGGGATGTATCTGAATGAGCCTCTCTCTTCTTAATGTAGACAAGATGGACCAAAGCAGTCCTGTGTGGAGAGCTGTTCCTTGGTGCCTGTGTTTGATATTCCATTCTAACTTGTGAAAGTGTCACAGGAAGGAGGGGCAGCCTCCATCTCATGGGAGCCTTGGAAGCAACTGTTAGGACACAGTGGTTGCCAAGGCAGTGACCTCATTCAGTTCCTGAAGGAAGTGACCTCACCTCACTTCCTTGGTGATGGAACTCTCTGAACTTGTGATCCAGGAAGCCAGGCACCCAGAGCCAGTCCCAGTCCCAGTCCCAGTGGGCTCACTTGTTTGGATTTCCCAAGGACAGAGTCAGTCTTTCTTGGTACCCACTGATGTGAGGATGGCCAAATGCCAGGAAAGCTCTGCCGAGGGGCCTTTCCTGAGAAAGCAGGTAGTGGCTCACCGCTGGCTCCTGACAACTTCACAGATTTGGCCAAAGAGGCCAGATGTGAGACAGGACAGGCACTTTCGGGGGAACATAGTATGACCCACCAGTCAGATGACACTCCAGGTAGTCACAGACCAACTTGGAAGGAGGTGCCTTTGTGGGTGTGGGTGTGAGTTTGTGGTTTGGTCTCATGTTCTGAGAATAGGTAGGAAAGGCGGTTTGTTTGGTTTGGAGTGGACTGTTTCTAGTAAGGCTTTTGACAAGGCGAGTGTTTCTATGTTTGTGTATCCCACTGTGTCCCTGGTTATAGACATTAGAAAAGAGAATGCATCAATGGATGTGTCCTGTCTAGTAGAAAGCTTCCCAGCATTCATCCTGCCCAATTTATGAATGGACTGGGGCTTACCTTATGGATGGGCAACACCTACTATCTTCCTTAGTTCCCGTTTTCTTCCTGAATTCTGGCCACTCTCCAGAATAGGCTCATGGTTTTGTGTCCAAGTTATGTACCACCTCCAAGCTCAGTGGCATGTCCATGTACTGGATAGTTGAAAGGAATGGTGAGCATCTCAGAAAACTCAGATATCAGTGTGACCAGTAAAGTCTCCCTGGAGAAAGCCTGCTTTGGGCCTTTGGCTTACCTATTGTTCTGTTGCCCTGAATGTCAGGAAGGCCTTTGCCTCAGGGCACCCCATTGTGAAGCCTGAAGAAAACAGTTTTCAAATGGAAATGAATGGGCATCACCTGTGGCTCTTTGCTTAATTGCTTTGCAAAGGGATGTGTCTGAATCAGCCTCTTGGCCCTGTGTGAGGCTGTGGCTTAGATTGTCAGCCCCTGATGGATCCAAAGAAAGATCCCATGTGTGCATCCAAAGCCAAATTGGCACAAAAGCAGTCATCCTGGATGAGGTCTCTCGCCTTCCTCTGTAAGGTTCCTGACCTCCATCAAGTGAGAATAGGGATCCTTTGTGTCAAATGAGTCCTTCAAAGCCAGGCAGAGGCTAGCCCATAGGTGCTTGGGTTTTCTCATGACTCCAGTTCACACAAAGAATCTATACCCGGCAGTCAGTAGGCCTCCAATTGGAGAAGTAGAGCAGTATTAAAGGCAGGCCTATTTGATCACTCCAGGTTCACAGGATGGGTGTCCAGTCCACCCTGACATTAGGCAAATGAGAGGCAAGGGAGCTTATTGTGGACACTGTCTTGGGCTGTGCCCCTCATGGAAACCTCTAGCCAGAGGTTATGATGAGTGTGTATATGGAAGAAGATGAGGGCCATGTGGCAGTGTTTTGGTTTGAATTGTGGTATGGCAGTGGGAAGAGATGACTGGGTCCACCTGGGCTTGAACTCTGGTGTGATTCCCCTTGGAGACTGAGTTCTGGAACTGACCTCAGAGAAGTATTGCCGTGAATTGTGTCGGGATGTTAGGAGGCCACGCATGAGAGTCGCCCTTGGGAACTGAGATCTAGGCCCAGGCTGGCTTTCCACAGAGCACTGGGAATCTCAGCCCGGATATCACATGATTTTATTCTTAAAGACCTGGCAGCCATCGTGGAGAGTCCAAACACACGTGGACCTCACATTGTAGACCTCAATGGGCCTGGCTTCCTGTGACCTTTGGCCACTCTTTGGGAAGCCTTGATTGTGAGAGTTCTCCAGAGCTTTCGTTGAAATGAGCTTCCTCACCATTTAATGGTTCCTGAAGGAATGGAAACCCACAGTGCCTCCAACTTCATCCTTTAAAAATGGCTAGGTAGATAAATACCATGACATTTTTGAAATTCCCATGACCAGGTGGCACTGGAGAACCTCTGGATGTCCTGTTGCTGATCATGAGTGTACCAGACAGTGCCTTGATTGACTGGGTTTCATGAAAATAGTGTAAAACAGAGATGCCAGTAAGTTGGGTCCTGCTGAGTAGTGGGCCTAGAGCAGTGGTGTGCAGGTGTGTGATAAAACATCTGTGGTGGGGCCATGTGGATCTGCCATTGGCTTCCAAATGGCTTGTGACTGACATGGTGCAGTGAGCAGACCCTTCTATGTAAAGGCATCTTGTTATATGGAGAGGTTTCAGGGCAATGTTCAGAATCAGGTTGCTATGGTCAAGGGGGCAAGCTCTGTGGGATAGAAGCCTGGCTGGTGCATTCTCCTAGGACCTTGACCCACCACACGTGACAGAACTCCCTCCAGCACTGTGTCCCAGTTGAACTCCTTGTATTTCCTGAAGCAAATTCCAAACTCCCAGTGCAGCAGCAAGAAACACCACGAAAAGTGGAGGATGACCAAATGGCTTCACAGTCCACACAGGGAGACACGTAGACCCCAGTGGCCACAGTTTACCTGCAAAGAGAGAATTCAGCACTTCTGCCTCATGTTCATTGGAAAATCAGAAACCATGTCCTCCAGGTCACCTAGATGCAGACCAGGTTTGATGGTCTCACTACAAAGGAAGCTAAAGCTCCTGACAAAAACATACATTTCAAGTGCCCAAACTCAGAGGCAGTTTCTCACGAAGTCTTTAGGCCAGCAGAGCTCCACGTTTGTGGAGTGTTTACCCTGTCCCTTACTCATGGAAACTAGTCTACCACCTCCAAGGTTGTGAACTCCTGAGCATTTTCCATTCCACATAAGTATTCATAGCATTTCTAACTCTTCTCCTCAAATTGTGTCTTACTTATTGCGAAGGGAATGTCAAGGCAATGTTCTTGATGAGAGTGGGAAGATTTTTTTGTAGCACATTTTGGCCTACACATTGGATTCATTTTCCTATTTTCCGTTTGAAATACTGAATCCCTGACACTAACCCATACCCTACTAGATTGTGAATACGAATACTAATATGATGGAGAAAAATAACTCAAACAGAATAGAAATACAGGCAGTTCAGAGGAGGCCTGGTGTATAGTTGGACTTGCCTTTTGCATTATAAAGGGTAGGTGTTATAAATCTAGTCCAATTTAATAGAAATAGTTCTCCATGTGTTTTGAAAGTTAACAAATATGTGAATTCCTGTCTCCCTTTCTCTGTAGCCTATTCAGCAACATGCATTTTTACATGCACATATAGAATCATACCTCCTATCCCACGTCCATTCTTGTGAGGTGGCTGACTTGGCAGATACAAATTGTGAGAAGAGATCACTCCTCCTAAACGCTCTTGGAACTGAGAATTCAACCTCCAGGTGAGCTTCCCACTTGAACAACATGATACATAAATACATGTTCAGTAAAATAAATATTTTTGGATCTGTGGATGATACATATTTCATGATGAATTTCGATTGGCATATATATTTCTACTCTTTAATGTCTGTGTTTGTGTGTGTGTGTTTTTGTGTGTGTATATATATATATATATATATATATATATATATATATATATATACACACAGACTTACACACACTCTCCAGATTTTTCAAAATATGAAATGTATGTGTCATATTATATACTCCCTAAATTCATTCATGTTCATATATGTGGATTTATAATCAACTTTTCACAAGATTATTCTCAGAAATAGTCATCCACCTGAAATACATATTTGTTTCCTAGTGCTGAAATCCTAATATTTCTACAGTAACTGACCCAGTTTAACATGAATGCAAGTAGATTCCTATGGGACATGATGTGTGTTTTGACGTTCATTTTTATTCAACACTGGTACATTACTATTTCTTCAGTTGATGCACATCATAGGATATGTATTTCATCCTCAAGTTCACAAATTTCTAGGCATTTATTTCCCTTTCAATCACTTCCTGCTTCAGAACACATGTATTCCTCCACGTTTCTTGACTGGTCTTTTCATGAGACTTCTTTCCAAACACATTCTTTTCCATTTCCATAATCCCTTGTGAAGCAAAACTCACACCCCCTTCATGGTAAACCATAACCCCAATATCACCATTAGATGTATAACTGGTTAGAATGAATGGTTGTGTATCAATATTAGATTTCCTATATATTTTCAGATATCAATGCAATCCATTATTTAAATTGGAACCTGTTATACTATTTATTCACAGTATGGTCTATTCATGCATTATCTCTATATTCATAGACCCAGGGTACACCTATTTGTACCCCCAAAGGCTAATTCATATGTCTTCAACATATTACTCCCAGAAATGGTGGAAGAAACACTCATGTCACCTGATCTACATATACATTTTATCAGAGTGATATTGTGGACACAAAATGCAAAGGTCACACTTATGATTGCACCAAAGCCTCATTGGAAAGTGAGCATGGATTACTAAAAACATCCTTGTCCAGGTTGCCTAATGCTCTCAAATGTCAATGCTATTGGTGACTACACATTTGTTTCTTCCTAAGATGATATATTCAACCTCAACCCTGTTGAAAATGTCTAATCCACTCACTCACTTTATACTTTGCCTGATTTCCTAATGTCTCTATTGATATCTGCTTTCCTACATATGTTCCCCAGTTCATCATTGTGACTGACTCTTCACATGTGCTGACGTTTACATTCACTCTCTAACCGACACCCTATTGCTAAAGAACTTTTGGTCCAAATTGTATACTCACTCTTCTTCCAAAACTTACCAACTATCTTCCTAATCCTACCTACTATCCCTTTTTGACTGGATGTTCTTTTCTACATTCAATCATCCAAGGTACAAGGTCCTATGCCATTGTATATCGATTTATCTGAGACATCTGTGCAGAAAGTCATTCAGAGCTAAGTATCCCCATCAAGGGCCCCATGCCCTTCTGGCCTTCAAATCTTACTTGGATTTCTGTTTTCATACATATATTTCATCTATATGTTATTATAAATATCGCAGGTTCCCAATACCATTCTTCATCCAGCAGAGTGATTCCTCACCCAAATCAAACAGGTTCTTAACACTAACCATACACTCTTCCCTCAATCTAACTTTACACAAGAGCAGGGACAGAGTGGGTCTTACAATACAGGAATGTGGGGGATCTTCCACCTGCTAAGAACCTCAAAGGTCCATGCAGAAATGATACCTGGAGAAGATGTAGGCAGCTATGAAGGACCTGAGAGAGCAGAAGTCATCTTCCATGGCAAACAACCTGGTCAGGATGAAGGGATGTATCTGAATGAGCCTCTCTCTTCTTAATGTAGACAAGATGGACCAAAGCAGGCCTGTGTGGAGAGCTGTTCCTTGGTGCCTGTGTTTGATATTCCACTCTATCTTGTGAAAGTGTCACAGGAAGGAGGGGCAGCCTCCATCTCATGGGAGCCTTGGAAGCAACTGTTAGGACACAGTGGTTGCCAAGGCATTGACCTCATTCAGTTCCTGAAGGAAGTGACCTCACCTCACTTCCTTGGTGATGGAACTCTCTGAACTTGGGATCCAGGAAGCCAGGCACCCAGAGCCAGTCCCAGTCCCAGTCCCAGTGGGCTCACTTGTTTGGATTTCCCAAGGACAGAGTCAGTCTTTCTTGGTACCCACTGATGTGAGGATGGCCAAATGCCAGGAAAGCTCTGCCGAGGGGCCTTTCCTGAGAAAGCAGGTAGTGGCTCACCGCTGGCTCCTGACAACTTCACAGAGTTGGCCAAGGAGGCCAGATGTGAGACAGGACAGGCCCTTTTGGGGGAACATAGTATGGCCCACCAGTCAGACGACACTCCGGGTAGTCACAGACCAACTTGGAAGGAGGTGCCTTTGTGGGTGTGGGTGTGAGTTTGTGGTTTGGTCTCATGTTCTGAGAATAGGTAGGAAAGGCGGTTTGTTTGGTTTGGAGTGGACTGTTTCTAGTAAGGCTTTTGACAAGGCGAGTGTTTCTATGTTTGTGTATCCCACTGTGTCCCTGGTTGTAGACATTAGAAAAGAGAATGCATCAATGGATGTGTCCTGTCTAGTAGAAAGCTTCCCAGCATTCATCCTGCCCAATTTATGAATGGACTGCGGCTTGCCTTATGGATGGGCAACACCTACTATCTTCCTAAGTTCCTGTTTTCTTCCTGAATTCTGGCCACTCTCCAGAATAGGCTCATGGTTTTGTGTCCAAGATATGTACCACCTCCAAGCTCGGTGGCATGGCCATGTACTGGATAGTTGAAAGGAATGGTGAGCATCTCAGAAAACTCAGATATCAGTGTGACCAGTAAAGTCTCCCTGGAGAAAGCCTGCTTTGGGCCTTTGGCTTACCTATTGTTCTGTTGCCCTGAATGTCAGGAAGGCCTTTGCCTCAGGGCACCCCATTGTGAAGCCTGAAGAAAACAGTTTTCAAATGGAAATGAATGGGCATCACCTGTGGCTCTTTGCTTAATTGCTTTGCAAAGGGATGTGTCTGAATCAGCCTCTTGGCCCTGTGTGAGGCTGTGGCTTAGAGTGTCAGCCCCTGATGGATCCAAAGAAAGATCCCATGTGTGCATCCAAAGCCAAATTGGCACAAAAGCAGTCATCCTGGATGAGGTCTCTCGCCTTCCTCTGTAAGGTTCCTGACCTCCATCAAGTGAGAATAGGGATCCTTTGTGTCAAATGAGTCCTTCAAAGCCATGCAGAGGCTAGCCCATAGGTGCTTGGGTTTTCTCATGACTCCAGTTCACACAAAGAATCTATACCCGGCAGTCAGTAGGCCTCCAATTGGAGAAGTAGAGCAGTATTAAAGGCAGGCCTATTTGATCACTCCAGGTTCACAGGATGGGTGTCCAGTCCACCCTGACATTAGGCAAATGAGAGGCAAGGGAGCTTATTGTGGACACTGTCTTGGGCTGTGCCCCTCATGGAAACCTCCAGCCAGAGGTTATGATGAGTGTCTATATGGAAGAAGATGAGGGCCATGTGGCAGTGTTTTGGTTTGAATTGTGGTGTGGCAGTGGGAAGAGATGACTGGGTCCACCTGGGCTTGAACTCTGGTGTGATTCCCCTTGGAGACTGAGTTCTGGAACTGACCTCAGAGAAGTATTGCCGTGAATTGTGTCGGGATGTTAGGAGGCCACGCATGAGAGTCGCCCTTGGAAACTGAGATCTAGGCCCAGGCTGGCTTTCCACAGAGCACTGGGAATCTCAGCCCGGATATCACATGATTTTATTCTTAAAGACCTGGCAGCCATCGTGGAGAGTCCAAACACACGTGGACCTCACATTGTAGACCTCAATGGGCCTGGCTTCCTGTGACCTTTGTCCACTCTTTGGGAAGCCTTGTTTGTGAGAGTTCTCCAGAGCTTTCGTTGAAATGAGCTTCCTCACCATTTAATGGTTCCTGAAGGAATGGAAACCCACAGTGCCTCCAACTTCATCCTTTAAAAATGGCTAGCTAGATAAATTCCATGACATTTTTAAAATTCCCATGACCAGGTGGCACTGGAGAACCTCTGGATGTCCTGTTGCTGATCATGAGTGTAACAGACAGTGCCTTGATTGACTGGGTTTCATGAAAATGGTGTAAAACAGAGATGCCAGTAACTTGGGGCCTGCTGAGTAGTGGGCCTAGAGCAGTGGTGTGCAGGTGTGTGATAAAACATCTGTGGTGGGGCCATGTGGATCTGCCATTGGCTTCCAAATGCCTTGTGACTGACATGGTGCAGTGAGCAGACCCTTCTATGTTAAGGCATCTTGTTATATGGAGAGTTTTCAGGGCAATGTTCAGAATCAGGTTGCTATGGTCAAGGGGGCAAGCTCTGTGGGATAGAAGCCTGGCTGGTGCATTCTCCTAGGACCTTGACCCACCACACGTGACAGAACTCCCTCCAGCACTGTGTCCCAGTTGAACTCCTTGTATTTCCTGAAGCAAATTCCAAACTCCCAGTGCAGCAGCAAGAAACACCACGAAAAGTGGAGGATGACCAAATGGCTTCACAGTCCACACAGGGAGACACTTAGACCCCAGTGGCCACAGTTTACCTGCAAAGAGAGAATTCAGCACTTCTGCCTCATGTTCATTGGAAAATCAGAAACCATGTCCTCCAGGTCACCTAGATGCAGACCAGGTTTGATGGTCTCACTACAAAGGAAGCTAAAGCTCCTGACAACAACATACATTTCAAGTGCCCAAACTCAGAGGCAGTTTCTCACGAAGTCTTTAGGCCAGCAGAGCTCCACGTTTGTGGAGTGATTACCCTGTCCCTTACTCATGGAAAGTAGTCTACCACCTCCAAGGTTGTGAACTCCTGAGCATTTTCCATTCCACATATGTATTCATAGCATTTCTAAGTCTTCTCCTCAAATTGTGTCTTACTTATTGCGAAGGTAATGTCAAGGCAATGTTCTGGATGAGAGTGGAAGATATTTTTGTAGCACATATTGGCCTACACATTGGATTCATTTTCCCATTTTCCGTTCGAAATACTGAATCCCTGACACTAACCCATACCCTACTAGATTGTGACTACGAATACTAATATGATGGAGAAAAATAACTCAAACAGAATAGAAATACAGGCAGTTCAGAGGAGGCCTGGTGTATAGTTGGACTGGCCTTTGGCATTATAAAGGGTAGGTGTTATAAATCTAGTCCAATTCAATAGAAATAGTTCTCCATGTGTTTTGAAAGTTAACAAATATGTGAATTCCTGTCTCCCTTTCTCTTTAGCCTGTTCAGCAACATGCATTTTTACATGCACATATAGAATCTTACCTCCTATCCCACGTCCATTCTTGTGAGGTGGCTGACTTGGCAGATACAAATTGTGAGAAGAGATCACTCCTCCTAAACGCTGTTGGAACTGAAAATTCAACTTCCAGGTGAGCTTCCCACTTGAACAACATGATACATAAATACATGTTCAGTAAAATAAATATTTTTGGATCTGTGGATGATAAATATTTCATGATGAATTTTGATTGGCATATATATTTCTACTATTTAGTGTCTGTGTGTGTGTGTTTTTTTTTGTGTATATATATATATACACACACATAAACACACTTTCCAGATTTTTCAAAATATGAAATGTATGTGTCATATTATATACTCCCTAAATTCATTCATGTTCATATATGCGGATTTATAATCAACTTTTCACAAGATTATTCTCAGAAATAGTCATCCACCTGAAATACATATTTGTTTCCTAGTGCTGAAATCCTAATATTTCTACAGTAACTGACCCAGTTTAACATGAATGCAAGTAGATTCCTATGGGACATGATGTGTGTTTTGACGTTCATTTTTATTCAACACTGGTACATTACTATTTCTTCAGTTGATGCACATCATAGGATATGTATTTCATCCTCAAGTTCACAAATTTCTAGGCATTTATTTCCCTTTCAATCACTTCCTGCTTCAGAACACATGTATTCCTCCACGTTTCTTGACTGGTCTTTTCATGAGACTTCTTTCCAAACACATTCTTTTCCATTTCCATAATCCCTTGTGAAGCAAAACTCACACCCCCTTCATGGTAAACCATAACCCCAATATCACCATTAGATGTATAACTGGTTAGAATGAATGGTTGTGTATCAATATTAGATTTCCTATATATTTTCAGATATCAATGCAATCCATTATTTAAATTGGAACCTGTTATACTATTTATTCACAGTATGGTCTATTCATGCATTATCTCTATATTCATAGACCCAGGGTACACCTATTTGTACCCCCAAAGGCTAATTTATATGTCTTCAACATATTACTCCCAGAAATGGTGGAAGAAACACTCATGTCACCTGATCTACATATACATTTTATCACAGTAATATTCTGGACACAAAATGCAAAGGTCACACTTATGATTGCACCAAAGCCTCATTGGAAAGTGAGCATGGATTACTAAAAACATCCTTGTCCAGGTTGCCTAATGCTGTCAAATGTCAATGCTATTGGTGACTACACATTTGTTTCTTCCTAAGATGATATATTCAACCTCAACCCTGTTGAAAATGTCTAATCCACTCACTCACTTTATACTTTGCCTGATTTCCTAATGTCTCTATTGATATCTGCTTTCCTACATATGTTCCCCAGTTCATCATTGTGACTGACTCTTCACATGTGCTGACGTTTACATTCACTCTCTAACCGACACCCTATTGCTAAAGAACTTTTGGTCCAAATTGTATACTCACTCTTCTTCCAAAACTAACCAACTATCTTCCTAATCCTACCTACTATCCCTTTTTGACTGGATGTTCTCTTCTACATTCAATCATCCAAGGTACAAGGTCCTATGCCATTGTATATCGATTTGTCAGAGACATCTGTGCAGAAAGTCATTCAAAGCTAAGGATCCCCATCAAGGGCCCCATGCTCTTCTGGCCTTCAAATCTTACTTGGATTTCTGTTTTCATACATATATTTCACCTATATATTATTATAAATATTGCAGGTTCCCAATACCATTCTTCATCCAGCAGAGTGATTCCTCACCCAAATCAAACAGGTTCTTAACCCTAACCATACACTCTTCCCTCAATCTAACTTTACAGAAGAGCAGGGACAGAGTGGGTCTTACAATACAGGAATGTGAGGGATATTCCACCTGCTGAGAACCTCAAAGGTCCATGCAGAAATGATACCTGGAGAAGATGTAGGCAGCTATGAAGGACCTGAGAGAGCAGAAGTCATCTTCCATGGCAAACAACCTGGTCAGGATGAAGGGATGTGTCTGAATGAGCCTCTCTCTTCTTAATGTAGACAAGATGGACCAAAGCAAGTCTGTGTGGAGAGCTGTTCCTTGGTGCCTGTGGTTGATATTCCATTCTAACTTGTGAAAGTGTCACAGGAAGGAGGGGCAGCCTCCATCTCATGGGAGCCTTGGAAGCAACTGTTAGGACACAGTGGTTGCCAAGGCAGTGACCTCATTCAGTTCCTGAAGGAAGTGACCTCACCTCACTTCCTTGGTGATGGAACTCTCTGAACTTGGGATCCAGGAAGCCAGGCACCCAGAGCCAGTCCCAGTCCCAGTCCCAGTGGGCTCACTTGTTTGGATTTCTCAAGGACAGAGTCAGTCTTTCTTGGTACCCACTGATGTGAGGATGGCCAAATGCCAGGAAAGCTCTGCCGAGGGGCCTTTCCTGAGAAAGCAGGTAGTGGCTCACCGCTGGCTCCTGACAACTTCACAGAGTTGGCCAAGGAGGCCAGATGTGAGACAGGACAGGCCCTTTTGGGGGAACATAGTATGGCCCACCAGTCAGACGACACTCCGGGTAGTCACAGACCAACTTGGAAGGAGGTGCCTTTGTGGGTGTGGGTGTGAGTTTGTGGTTTTGTCTCATGTTCTGAGAATAGGTAGGAAAGGCGGTTTGTTTGGTTTGGAGTGGACTGTTTCTAGTAAGGCTTTTGACAAGGCGAGTGTTTCTATGTTTGTGTATCCCACTGTGTCCCTGGTTGTAGACATTAGAAAAGAGAATGCATCAATGGATGTGTCCTGTCTAGTAGAAAGCTTCCCAGCATTCATCCTGCCCAATTTATGAATGGACTGCGGCTTGCCTTATGGATGGGCAACACCTACTATCTTCCTAAGTTCCTGTTTTCTTCCTGAATTCTGGCCACTCTCCAGAATAGGCTCATGGTTTTTTGTCCAAGATATGTACCACCTCCAAGCTCGGTGGCATGGCCATGTACTGGATAGTTGAAAGGAATGGTGAGCATCTCAGAAAACTCAGATATCAGTGTGACCAGTAAAGTCTCCCTGGAGAAAGCCTGCTTTGGGCCTTTGGCTTACCTATTGTTCTGTTGCCCTGAATGTCAGGAAGGCCTTTGCCTCAGGGCACCCCATTGTGAAGCCTGAAGAAAACAGTTTTCAAATGGAAATGAATGGGCATCACCTGTGGCTCTTTGCTTAATTGCTTTGCAAAGGGATGTGTCTGAATCAGCCTCTTGGCCCTGTGTGAGGCTGTGGCTTAGAGTGTCAGCCCCTGATGGATCCAAAGAAAGATCCCATGTGTGCATCCAAAGCCAAATTGGCACAAAAGCAGTCATCCTGGATGAGGTCTCTCGCCTTCCTCTGTAAGGTTCCTGACCTCCATCAAGTGAGAATAGGGATCCTTTGTGTCAAATGAGTCCTTCAAAGCCATGCAGAGGCTAGCCCATAGGTGCTTGGGTTTTCTCATGACTCCAGTTCACACAAAGAATCTATACCCGGCAGTCAGTAGGCCTCCAATTGGAGAAGTAGAGCAGTATTAAAGGCAGGCCTATTTGATCACTCCAGGTTCACAGGATGGGTGTCCAGTCCACCCTGACATTAGGCAAATGAGAGGCAAGGGAGCTTATTGTGGACACTGTCTTGGGCTGTGCCCCTCATGGAAACCTCCAGCCAGAGGTTATGATGAGTGTCTATATGGAAGAAGATGAGGGCCATGTGGCAGTGTTTTGGTTTGAATTGTGGTGTGGCAGTGGGAAGAGATGACTGGGTCCACCTGGGCTTGAACTCTGGTGTGATTCCCCTTGGAGACTGAGTTCTGGAACTGACCTCAGAAAAGTATTGCCGTGAATTGTGTGGGGATGTTAGGAGGCCACGCATGAGAGTCGCCCTTGGAAACTGAGATCTAGGCCCAGGCTGGCTTTCCACAGAGCACTGGGAATCTCAGCCCGGATATCACATGATTTTATTCTTAAAGACCTGGCAGCCATCGTGGAGAGTCCAAACACACGTGGACCTCACATTGTAGACCTCAATGGGCCTGGCTTCCTGTGACCTTTGGCCACTTTTTGGGAAGCCTTGTTTGTGAGAGTTCTCCAGAGCTTTCGTTGAAATGAGCTTCCTCACCATTTAATGGTTCCTGAAGGAATGGAAACCCACAGTGCCTCCAACTTCATCCTTTAAAAATGGCTAGCTAGATAAATACCATGACATTTTTAAAATTCCCATGACCAGGTGGCACTGGAGAACCTCTGGATGTCCTGTTGCTGATCATGAGTGTAACAGACAGTGCCTTGATTGACTGGGTTTCATGAAAATGGTGTAAAACAGAGATGCCAGTAACTTGGGGCCTGCTGAGTAGTGGGCCTAGAGCAGTGGTGTGCAGGTGTGTGATAAAACATCTGTGGTGGGGCCATGTGGATCTGCCATTGGCTTCCAAATGCCTTGTGACTGACATGGTGCAGTGAGCAGACCCTTCTATGTTAAGGCATCTTGTTATATGGAGAGTTTTCAGGGCAATGTTCAGAATCAGGTTGCTATGGTCAAGGGGGCAAGCTCTGTGGGATAGAAGCCTGGCTGGTGCATTCTCCTAGGACCTTGACCCACCACACGTGACAGAACTCCCTCCAGCACTGTGTCCCAGTTGAACTCCTTGTATTTCCTGAAGCAAATTCCAAACTCCCAGTGCAGCAGCAAGAAACACCACGAAAAGTGGAGGATGACCAAACGGCTTCACAGTCCACACAGGGAGACACTTAGACCCCAGTGGCCACAGTTTACCTGCAAAGAGAGAATTCAGCACTTCTGCCTCATGTTCATTGGAAAATCAGAAACCATGTCCTCCAGGTCACCTAGATGCAGACCAGGTTTGATGGTCTCACTACAAAGGAAGCTAAAGCTCCTGACAACAACATACATTTCAAGTGCCCAAACTCAGAGGCAGTTTCTCACGAAGTCTTTAGGCCAGCAGAGCTCCACGTTTGTGGAGTGATTACCCTGTCCCTTACTCATGGAAAGTAGTCTACCACCTCCAAGGTTGTGAACTCCTGAGCATTTTCCATTCCACATATGTATTCATAGCATTTCTAACTCTTCTCCTCAAATTGTGTCTTACTTATTGCGAAGGTAATGTCAAGGCAATGTTCTGGATGAGAGTGGGAAGATATTTTTGTAGCACATATTGGCCTACACATTGGATTCATTTTCCCATTTTCCGTTCGAAATACTGAATCCCTGACACTAACCCATACCCTACTAGATTGTGACTACGAATACTAATATGATGGAGAAAAATAACTCAAACAGAATAGAAATACAGGCAGTTCAGAGGAGGCCTGGTGTATAGTTGGACTGGCCTTTGGCATTATAAAGGGTAGGTGTTATAAATCTAGTCCAATTCAATAGAAATAGTTCTCCATGTGTTTTGAAAGTTAACAAATATGTGAATTCCTGTCTCCCTTTCTCTGTAGCCTGTTCAGCAACATGCATTTTTACATGCACATATAGATTCTTACCTCCTATCCCACGTCCATTCTTGTGAGGTGGCTGACTTGGCAGATACAAATTGTGAGAAGAGATCACTCCTCCTAAACGCTGTTGGAACTGAAAATTCAACTTCCAGGTGAGCTTCCCACTTGAACAACATGATACATAAATACATGTTCAGTAAAATAAATATTTTTGGATCTGTGGATGATAAATATTTCATGGTCAATTTCGATTGGCATATATATTTCTACTATTTAGTGTCTGTGTGTGTGTGTTTTTTTTGTGTATATATATATATACACACACATAAACACACTCTCCAGATTTTTCAAAATATGAAATGTATGTGTCATATTATATACTCCCTAAATTCATTCATGTTCATATATGCGGATTTATAATCAACTTTTCACAAGATTATTCTCAGAAATAGTCATCCACCTGAAATACATATTTGTTTCCTAGTGCTGAAATCCTAATATTTCTACAGTAACTGACCCAGTTTAACATGAATGCAAGTAGATTCCTATGGGACATGATGTGTGTTTTGACGTTCATTTTTATTCAACACTGGTACATTACTATTTCTTCAGTTGATGCACATCATAGCATATGTATTTCATCCTCAAGTTCACAAATTTCTAGGCATTTATTTCCCTTTCAATCACTTCCTGCTTCAGAACACATGTATTCCTCCACGTTTCTTGACTGGTCTTTTCATGAGACTTCTTTCCAAACACATTCTTTTCCATTTCCATAATCCCTTGTGAAGCAAAACTCACACCCCCTTCATGGTAAACCATAACCCCAATATCACCATTAGATGTATAACTGGTTAGAATGAATGGTTGTGTATCAATATTAGATTTCCTATATATTTTCAGATATCAATGCAATCCATTATTTAAATTGGAACCTGTTATACTATTTATTCACAGTATGGTCTATTCATGCATTATCTCTATATTCATAGACCCAGGGTACACCTATTTGTACCCCCAAAGGCTAATTTATATGTCTTCAACATATTACTCCCAGAAATGGTGGAAGAAACACTCATGTCACCTGATCTACATATACATTTTATCACAGTGATATTCTGGACACAAAATGCAAAGGTCACACTTATGATTGCACCAAAGCCTCATTGGAAAGTGAGCATGGATTACTAAAAACATCCTTGTCCAGGTTGCCTAATGCTCTCAAATGTCAATGCTATTGGTGACTACACATTTGTTTCTTCCTAAGATGATATATTCAACCTCAACCCTGTTGAAAATGTCTAATCCACTCACTCACTTTATACTTTGCCTGATTTCCTAATGTCTCTATTGATATCTGCTTTCCTACATATGTTCCCCAGTTCATCATTGTGACTGACTCTTCACATGTGCTGACGTTTACATTCACTCTCTAACCGACACCCTATTGCTAAAGAACTTTTGGTCCAAATTGTATACTCACTCTTCTTCCAAAACTTACCAACTATCTTCCTAATCCTACCTACTATCCCTTTTTGACTGGATGTTCTCTTCTACATTCAATCATCCAAGGTACAAGGTCCTATGCCATGGTATATCGATTTATCTGAGACATCTGTGCAGAAAGTCATTCAAAGCTAAGTATCCCAATCAAGGGCCCAATGCCCTTCTGGCCTTCAAATCTTACTTGGATTTCTGTTTTCATACATATATTTCACCTATATATTATTATAAATATCCCAGGTTCCCAATACCATTCTTCATCCAGCAGAGTGATTCCTCACCCAAATCTAACAGGTTCTTAACCCTAACCATACACTCTTCCCTCAGTCTAACTTTACAGAAGAGCAGGGACAGTGGGTCTTACAATACAGGAATGTGAGGGAACTTCCACCTGCTGAGAACCTCAAAGGTCCATGCAGAAATGATACCTGGAGAAGATGTAGGCAGCTTTGAAGGACCTGAGAGAGCAGAAGTCATCTTCCATGGCAAACAACCTGGTCAGGACGAAGGGATGTGTCTGAATGAGCCTCTCTCTTCTTAATGTAGACAAGATGGACCAAAGCAGGCCTGTGTTTAGAGCTGTTCCTTGGTGCCTGTGGTTGATATTCCATTCTAACTTGTGAAAGTGTCACAGGAAGGAGGGGCAGCCTCCATCTCATGGGAGCCTTGGAAGCAACTGTTAGGACACAGTGGTTGCCAAGGCAGTGACCTCATTCAGTTCCTGAAGGAAGTGACCTCACCTCACTTCCTTGGTGATGGAACTCTCTGAACTTGGGATCCAGGAAGCCAGGCACCCAGAGCCAGTCCCAGTCCCAGTCCCAGTGGGCTTACTTGTTTGGATTTCCCAAGGACAGAGTCAGTCTTTCTTGGTACCCACTGATGTGAGGATGGCCAAATGCCAGGAAAGCTCTGCCGAGGGGCCTTTCCTGAGAAAGCAGGTAGTGGCTCACCGCTGGCTCCTGACAACTTCACAGAGTTGGCCAAGGAGGCCAGATGTGAGACAGGACAGGCCCTTTTGGGGGAACATAGTATGGCCCACCAGTCAGACGACACTCCGGGTAGTCACAGACCAACTTGGAAGGAGGTGCCTTTGTGGGTGTGGGTGTGAGTTTGTGGTTTGGTCTCATGTTCTGAGAATAGGTAGGAAAGGCGGTTTGTTTGGTTTGGAGTGGACTGTTTCTAGTAAGGCTTTTGACAAGGCGAGTGTTTCTATGTTTGTGTATCCCACTGTGTCCCTGGTTGTAGACATTAGAAAAGAGAATGCATCAATGGATGTGTCCTGTCTAGTAGAAAGCTTCCCAGCATTCATCCTGCCCAATTTATGAATGGACTGCGGCTTGCCTTATGGATGGGCAACACCTACTATCTTCCTAAGTTCCTGTTTTCTTCCTGAATTCTGGCCACTCTCCAGAATAGGCTCATGGTTTTGTGTCCAAGATATGTACCACCTCCAAGCTCGGTGGCATGGCCATGTACTGGATAGTTGAAAGGAATGGTGAGCATCTCAGAAAACTCAGATATCAGTGTGACCAGTAAAGTCTCCCTGGAGAAAGCCTGCTTTGGGCCTTTGGCTTACCTATTGTTCTGTTGCCCTGAATGTCAGGAAGGCCTTTGCCTCAGGGCACCCCATTGTGAAGCCTGAAGAAAACAGTTTTCAAATGGAAATGAATGGGCATCACCTGTGGCTCTTTGCTTAATTGCTTTGCAAAGGGATGTGTCTGAATCAGCCTCTTGGCCCTGTGTGAGGCTGTGGCTTAGAGTGTCAGCCCCTGATGGATCCAAAGAAAGATCCCATGTGTGCATCCAAAGCCAAATTGGCACAAAAGCAGTCATCCTGGATGAGGTCTCTCGCCTTCCTCTGTAAGGTTCCTGACCTCCATCAAGTGAGAATAGGGATCCTTTGTGTCAAATGAGTCCTTCAAAGCCATGCAGAGGCTAGCCCATAGGTGCTTGGGTTTTCTCATGACTCCAGTTCACACAAAGAATCTATACCCGGCAGTCAGTAGGCCTCCAATTGGAGAAGTAGAGCAGTATTAAAGGCAGGCCTATTTGATCACTCCAGGTTCACAGGATGGGTGTCCAGTCCACCCTGACATTAGGCAAATGAGAGGCAAGGGAGCTTATTGTGGACACTGTCTTGGGCTGTGCCCCTCATGGAAACCTCCAGCCAGAGGTTATGATGAGTGTCTATATGGAAGAAGATGAGGGCCATGTGGCAGTGTTTTGGTTTGAATTGTGGTGTGGCAGTGGGAAGAGATGACTGGGTCCACCTGGGCTTGAACTCTGGTGTGATTCCCCTTGGAGACTGAGTTCTGGAACTGACCTCAGAGAAGTATTGCCGTGAATTGTGTCGGGATGTTAGGAGGCCACGCATGAGAGTCGCCCTTGGGAACTGAGATCTAGGCCCAGGCTGGCTTTCCACAGAGCACTGGGAATCTCAGCCCGGATATCACATGATTTTATTCTTAAAGACCTGGCAGCCATCGTGGAGAGTCCAAACACACGTGGACCTCACATTGTAGACCTCAATGGGCCTGGCTTCCTGTGACCTTTGGCCACTCTTTGGGAAGCCTTGTTTGTGAGAGTTCTCCAGAGCTTTCGTTGAAATGAGCTTCCTCACCATTTAATGGTTCCTGAAGGAATGGAAACCCACAGTGCCTCCAACTTCATCCTTTAAAAATGGCTAGCTAGATAAATACCATGACATTTTTAAAATTCCCATGACCAGGTGGCACTGGAGAACCTCTGGATGTCCTGTTGCTGATCATGATTGTAACAGACAGTGCCTTGATTGACTGGGTTTCATGAAAATGGTGTAAAACAGAGATGCCAGTAACTTGGGGCCTGCTGAGTAGTGGGCCTAGAGCAGTGGTGTGCAGGTGTGTGATAAAACATCTGTGGTGGGGCCATGTGGATCTGCCATTGGCTTCCAAATGGCTTGTGACTGACATGGTGCAGTGAGCATACCCTTCTATGTTAAGGCATCTTGTTATATGGAGAGTTTTCAGGGCAATATTCAGAATCAGGTTGCTATGGTCAAGGGGGCAAGCTCTGTGGGATAGAAGCCTGGCTGGTGCATTCTCCTAGGACCTTGACCCACCACACGTGACAGAACTCCCTCCAGCACTGTGTCCCAGTTGAACTCCTTGTATTTCCTGAAGCAAATTCCAAACTCCCAGTGCAGCAGCAAGAAACACCACGAAAAGTGGAGGATGACCAAATGGCTTCACAGTCCACACAGGGAGACACTTAGACCCCAGTGGCCACAGTTTACCTGCAAAGAGAGAATTCAGCACTTCTGCCTCATGTTCATTGGAAAATCAGAAACCATGTCCTCCAGGTCACCTAGATGCAGACCAGGTTTGATGGTCTCACTACAAAGGAAGCTAAAGCTCCTGACAACAACATACATTTCAAGTGCCCAAACTCAGAGGCAGTTTCTCACGAAGTCTTTAGGCCAGCAGAGCTCCACGTTTGTGGAGTGATTACCCTGTCCCTTACTCATGGAAAGTAGTCTACCACCTCCAAGGTTGTGAACTCCTGAGCATTTTCGATTCCACATATGTATTCATAGCATTTCTAACTCTTCTCCTCAAATTGTGTCTTACTTATTGCGAAAGTAATGTCAAGGCAATGTTCTGGATGAGAGTGGGAAGATATTTTTGTAGCACATATTAGCCTACACATTGGATTCATTTTCCCATTTTCCGTTCGAAATACTGAATCCCTGACACTAACCCATACCCTACTAGATTGTGACTACGAATACTAATATGATGGAGAAAAATAACTCAAACAGAATAGAAATACAGGCAGTTCAGAGGAGGCCTGGTGTATAGTTGGACTGGCCTTTGGCATTATAAAGGGTAGGTGTTATAAATCTAGTCCAATTCAATAGAAATAGTTCTCCATGTGTTTTGAAAGTTAACAAATATGTGAATTCCTGTCTCCCTTTCTCTGTAGCCTGTTCAGCAACATGCATTTTTACATGCACATATACAATCTTACCTCCTATCCCACGTCCATTCTTGTGAGGTGGCTGACTTGGCAGATACAAATTGTGAGAAGAGATCACTCCTCCTAAACGCTGTTGGAACTGAAAATTCAACTTCCAGGTAAGCTTCCCACTTGAACAACATGATACATAAATACATGTTCAGTAAAATAAATACTTTTGGATCTGTGGATGATAAATATTTCATGATCAATTTCGATTGGCATATATATTTCTACTATTTAATGTCTGTGTGTGTGTTTTTTTTTTGTGTATATATATATATATATATATATATATACACACACATACACACACTCTCCAGATTTTTCAAAATATGAAATGTATGTGTCATATTATATACTCCCTAAATTCATTCATGTTCATATATGTGGATTTATAATCAACTTTTCACAAGATTATTCTCAGAAATAGTCATCCACCTGAAATACATATTTGTTTCCTAGTGCTGAAATCCTAATATTTCTACAGTAACTGACCCAGTTTAACATGAATGCAAGTAGATTCCTATGGGACATGATGTGTGTTTTGACGTTCATTTTTATTCAACACTGGTACATTACTATTTCTTCAGTTGATGCACATCATAGGATATGTATTTCATCCTCAAGTTCACAAATTTCTAGGCATTTATTTCCCTTTCAATCACTTCCTGCTTCAGAACACATGTATTCCTCCACGTTTCTTGACTGGTCTTTTCATGAGACTTCTTTCCAAACACATTCTTTTCCATTTCCATAATCCCTTGTGAAGCAAAACTCACACCCCCTTCATGGTAAACCATAACCCCAATATCACCATTAGATGTATAACTGGTTAGAATGAATGGTTGTGTATCAATATTAGATTTCCTATATATTTTCAGATATCAATGCAATCCATTATTTAAATTGGAACCTGTTATACTATTTATTCACAGTATGGTCTATTCATGCATTATCTCTATATTCATAGACCCAGGGTACACCTATTTGTACCCCCAAAGGCTAATTTATGTGTCTTCAACATATTACTCCCAGAAATGGTGGAAGAAACACTCATGTCACCTGATCTACATATACATTTTATCACAGTGATATTCTGGACACAAAATGCAAAGGTCACACTTATGATTGCACCAAAGCCTCATTGCAAAGTGAGCATGGATTACTAAAAACATCCTTGTCCAGGTTGCCTAATGCTGTCAAATGTCAATGCTATTGGTGACTACATATCTGTTTCTTCCTAAGATGATATATTCAACCTCAACCCTGTTGAAAATGTCTAATCCACTCACTCACTTTATACTTTGCCTGATTTCCTAATGTCTCTATTGATATCTGCTTTCCTACATATGTTCCCCAGTTCATCATTGTGACTGACTCTTCACATGTGCTGACGTTTACATTCACTCTCTAACTGACACCATATTGCTAAAGAACTTTTGGTCCAAATTGTATACTCACTCTTCTTCCAAAACTTACCAACTATCTTCCTAATCCTACCTACTATCCCTTTTTGACTGGATGTTCTCTTCTACATTCAATCATCCAAGGTACAAGGTCCTATGCCATTGTATATCGATTTGTCAGAGACAACTGTGCAGAAAGTCATTCAAAGCTAAGGATCCCCATCAAGGGCCCCATGCCCTTCTGGCCTTCAAATCTTACTTGGATTTCTGTTTTCATACATATATTTCACCTATATGTTATTATAAATATCGCAGGTTCCCAATACCATTCTTCATCCAGCAGAGTGATTCCTCACCCAAATCAAACAGGTTCTTAACACTAACCATACACTCTTCCCTCAATCTAACTTTACAGAAGAGCAGGGACAGAGTGGGTCTTACAATACAGGAATGTGGGGGATCTTCCACCTGCTAAGAACCTCAAAGGTCCATGCAGAAATGATACCTGGAGAAGATGTAGGCAGCTATGAAGGACCTGAGAGAGCAGAAGTCACCTTCCATGGCGAACAACCTGGTCAGGATGAAGGGATGTATCTGAATGAGCCTCTCTCTTCTTAATGTAGACAAGATGGACCAAAGCAGGCCTGTGTGGAGAGCTGTTCCTTGGTGCCTGTGTTTGATATTCCATTCTAACTTGTGAAAGTGTCACAGGAAGGAGGGGCAGCCTCCATCTCATGGGAGCCTTGGAAGCAAGTGTTAGGACACAGTGGTTGCCAAGGCAGTGACCTCATTCAGTTCCTGAAGGAAGTGACCTCACCTCACTTCCTTGGTGATGGAACTCTCTGAACTTGGGATCCAGGAAGCCAGGCACCCAGAGCCAGTCCCAGTCCCAGTCCCAGTGGGCTCACTTGTTTGGATTTCCCAAGGACAGAGTCAGTCTTTCTTGGTACCCACTGATGTGAGGATGGCCAAATGCCAGGAAAGCTCTGCCGAGGGGCCTTTCCTGAGAAAGCAGGTAGTGGCTCACCGCTGGCTCCTGACAACTTCACAGAGTTGGCCAAGGAGGCCAGATGTGAGACCGGACAGGCACTTTCGGGGGAACATAGTATGACCCACCAGTCAGATGACACTCCGGGTAGTCACAGACCAACTTGGAAGGAGGTGCCTTTGTGGGTGTGGGTGTGAGTTTGTGGTTTGGTCTCATGTTCTGAGAATAGGTAGGAAAGGCGGTTTGTTTGGTTTGGAGTGGACTGTTTCTAGTAAGGCTTTTGACAAGGCGAGTGTTTCTATGTTTGTGTATCCCACTGTGTCCCTGGTTGTAGACATTAGAAAAGAGAATGCATCAATGGATGTGTCCTGTCTAGTAGAAAGCTTCCCAGCATTCATCCTGCCCAATTTATGAATGGACTGGGGCTCACCTTATGGATGGGCAACACCTACTATCTTCCTAAGTTCCCGTTTTCTTCCTGAATTCTGGCCACTCTCCAGAATAGGCTCATGGTTTTGTGTCCAAGATATGTACCACCTCCAAGCTCGGTGGCATGGCCATGTACTGGATAGTTGAAAGGAATGGTGAGCATCTCAGAAAACTCAGATATCAGTGTGACCAGTAAAGTCTCCCTGGAGAAAGCCTGCTTTGGGCCTTTGGCTTACCTATTGTTCTGTTGCCCTGAATGTCAGGAAGGCCTTTGCCTCAGGGCACCCCATTGTGAAGCCTGAAGAAAACAGTTTTCAAATGGAAATGAATGGGCATCACCTGTGGCTCTTTGCTTAATTGCTTTGCAAAGGGATGTGTCTGAATCAGCCTCTTGGCCCTGTGTGAGGCTGTGGCTTAGATTGTCAGCCCCTGATGGATCCAAAGAAAAATCCCATGTGTGCATCCAAAGCCAAATTGGCACAAAAGCAGTCATCCTGGATGAGGTCTCTCGCCTTCCTCTGTAAGGTTCCTGACCTCCATCAAGTGAGAATAGGGATCCTTTGTGTCAAATGAGTCCTTCAAAGCCATGCAGAGGCTAGCCCATAGGTGCTTGGGTTTTCTCATGACTCCAGTTCACACAAAGAATCTATACCCGGCAGTCAGTAGGCCTCCAATTGGAGAAGTAGAGCAGTATTAAAGGCAGGCCTATTTGATCACTCCAGGTTCACAGGATGGGTGTCCAGTCCACCCTGACATTAGGCAAATGAGAGGCAAGGGAGCTTTTTGTGGACACTGTCTTGGGCTGTGCCCCTCATGGAAACCTCTAGCCAGAGGTTATGATGAGTGTGTATATGGAAGAAGATGAGGGCCATGTGGCAGTGTTTTGGTTTGAATTGTGGTATGGCAGTGGGAAGAGATGACTGGGTCCACCTGGGCTTGAACTCTGGTGTGATTCCCCTTGGAGACTGAGTTCTGGAACTGACCTCAGAGAAGTATTGCCGTGAATTGTGTCGGGATGTTAGGAGGCCACGCATGAGAGTCGCCCTTGGAAACTGAGATCTAGGCCCAGTCTGGCTTTCCACAGAGCACTGGGAATCTCAGCCCGGATATCACATGATTTTATTCTTAAAGACCTGGCAGCCATCATGGAGAGTCCAAACACACGTGGACCACACATTGTAGACCTCAATGGGCCTGGCTTCCTGTGACCTTTCGGCCACTCTTTGGGAAGCCTTGTTTGTGAGAGTTCTACAGAGCTTTTGTTGAAATGAGCTTCCTCACCATTTAATGGTTCCTGAAGGAATGGAAACCCACAGTGCCTCCAACTTCATCCTTTAAAAATGGCTAGCTAGATAAATACCATGACATTTTTAAAATTCCCATGACCAGGTGGCACTGGAGAACCTTTGGATGTCCTGTTGCTGATCATGAGTGTACCAGACAGTGCCTTGATTGACTGGGTTTCATGAAAATGGTGTAAAACAGAGATGCCAGTAAGTTGGGGCCTGCTGAGTAGTGGGCCTAGAGCAGTGGTGTGCAGGTGTGTGATAAAACATCTGTGGTGGGGCCATGTGGATCTGCCATTGGCTTCCAAATGGCTTGTGACTGACATGGTGCAGTGAGAAGACCCTTCTATGAAAAGGCATCTTGTTATATGGAGAGGTTTCAGGGCAATGTTCAGAATCAGGTTGCTATGGTCAAGGGGGCAAGCTCTGTGGGATAGAAGCCTGGCTGGTGCATTCTCCTAGGACCTTGACCCACCACACGTGACAGAACTCCCTCCAGCACTGTGTCCCAGTTGAACTCCTTGTATTTCTTGAAGCAAATTCCAAACTCCCAGTGCAGCAGCAAGAAACACCACGAAAAGTGGAGGATGACCAAATGGCTTCACAGTCCACACAGGGAGACACTTAGACCCCAGTGGCCACAGTTTACCTGCAAAGAGAGAATTCAGCACTTCTGCCTCATGTTCATTGGAAAATCAGAAACCATGTCCTCCAGGTCACCTAGATGCAGACCAGGTTTGATGGTCTCACTACAAAGGAAGCTAAAGCTCCTGACAACAACATACATTTCAAGTGCCCAACCTCAGAGGCAGTTTCTCACGAAGTTTTAGGCCAGCAGAGCTCCACGTTTGTGGAGTGTTTACCCTGTCCCTTACTCATGGAAACTAGTCTACCACCTCCAAGTTTGTGAACTCCTGAGCATTTTCCATTCCACATATGTATTCACAGCATTTCTAACTCTTCTCCTCAAATTGTGTCTTATTTATTGTGAAGGTAATGTCAAGACAATGTTCTGTATGAGAGTGGGAAGATTTTTTTGTAGCACATATTGGCCTACACATTGGATTCATTTTCCTATTTTCCGTTCGAAATACTGAATCCCTGACACTAACCCATACCCTACTAGATTGTGACTACGAATGCTAATATGATGGAGAAAAATAACTCAAACAGAATAGAAATACAGGCAGTTCAGAGGAGGCCTGGTGCATAGTTGGACTTGCCTTTGGCATTATAAAGGGTAGGTGTTATAAATCTAGTCCAATTTAATAGAAATAGTTCTCCATGTGTTTTGAAAGTTAACAAATATGTGAATTCCTGTCTCCCTTTCTCTGTAGCCTATTCAGCACCATGCATTTTTACATGCACATATAGAATCTTACCTCCTATCCCACGTCCATTCTTGTGAGGTGGCTGACTTGGCAGATACAAATTGTGAGAAGAGATCACTCCTCCTAAACGCTGTTGGAACTAAAAATTCAACCTCCAGGTGAGCTTCCCACTTGAACAACATGATACATAAATACATGTTCAGTAAAATAAATATTTTTGGATCTGTGGATGATAAATATTTCATGATGAATTTCGATTGGCATATATATTTCTACTCTTTAATGTCTGTGTTTGTGTGTGTGTTTTTTTTGTATATATATATATATATATATATATATATATATATATATACACACATACACACACTCTCCAGATTTTTCAAAATATGAAATGTATGTGTCATATTATATACTTTCTTAATTTTTCATGTTCATATATGTGGATTTATAATCAACTTTTCACAAGATTATTCTCAGAAATAGTCATCCACCTGAAATACATATTTGTTTCCTAGTGCTGAAATCCTAATATTTCTACAGTAACTGACCCAGTTTAACATGAATGCAAGTAGATTCCTATGGGACATGATGTGTGTTTTGACGTTCATTTTTATTCAACACTGGTACATTACTATTTCTTCAGTTGATGCACATCATAGGATATGTATTTCATCCTCAAGTTCACAAATTTCTAGGCATTTATTTCCCTTTCAATCACTTCCTGCTTCAGAACACATGTATTCCTCCACGTTTCTTGACTGGTCTTTTCATGAGACTTCTTTCCAAACACATTCTTTTCCATTTCCATAATCCCTTGTGAAGCAAAACTCACACCCCCTTCATGGTAAACCATAACCCCAATATCACCATTAGATGTATAACTGGTTAGAATGAATGGTTGTGTATCAATATTAGATTTCCTATATATTTTCAGATATCAATGCAATCCATTATTTAAATTGGAACCTCTTATACTATTTATTCACAGTATGGTCTATTCATGCATTATCTCTATATTCATAGACCCAGGGTACACCTATTTGTACCCCCAAAGGCTAATTTATATGTCTTCAACATATTACTCCCAGAAATGGTGGAAGAAACACTCATGTCACCTGATCTACATATACATTTTATCACAGTGATATTCTGGACACAAAATGCAAAGGTCACACTTATGATTGCACCAAAGCCTCATTGCAAAGTGAGCATGGATTACTAAAAACATCCTTGTCCAGGTTGCCTAATGCTGTCAAATGTCAATGCTATTGGTGACTACACATTTGTTTCTTCCTAAGATGATATATTCAACCTCAACCCTGTTGAAAATGTCTAATCCACTCACTCACTTTATACTTTGCCTGATTTCCTAATGTCTCTATTGATATCTGCTTTCCTACATATGTTCCCCAGTTCATCATTGTGACTGACTCTTCACATGTGCTGACGTTTACATTCACTCTCTAACCGACACCCTATTGCTAAAGAACTTTTGGTCCAAATTGTATACTCACTCTTCTTCCAAAACTTACCAACTATCTTCCTAATCCTACCTACTATCCCTTTTTGACTGGATGTTCTCTTCTACATTCAATCATCCAAGGTACAAGGTCCTATGCCATTGTATATCGATTTATCTGAGACATCTGTGCAGAAAGTCATTCAAAGCTAAGTATCCCAATCAAGGGCCCCATGCCCTTCTGGCCTTCAAATCTTACATGGTTTTCTGTTTTCATACATATATTTCACCTATATATTATTATAAATATCGCAGGTTCCCAATACCATTCTTCATCCAGCAGAATGATTCCTCACCCAAATCTAACAGGTTCTTAACCCTAACCATACACTCTTCCCTCAATCTAACTTTACAGAAGAGCAGGGACAGAGTGGGTCTTACAATACAGGAATGTGGGGGATCTTCCACCTGCTGAGAACCTCAAAGGTCCATGCAGAAATGATACCTGGAGAAGATGTAGGCAGCTATGAAGGACCTGAGAGAGCAGAAGTCATCTTCCATGGCAAACAACCTGGTCAGGATGAAGGGATGTGTCTGAATGAGCCTCTCTCTTCTTAATGTAGACAAGATGGACCAAAGAAGGCCTGTGTGGAGAGCTGTTCCTTGGTGCCTGTGGTTGATATTCCATTCTAACTTGTGAAAGTGTCACAGGAAGGAGGGGCAGCCTCCATCTCATGGGAGCCTTGGAAGCAACTGTTAGGACACAGTGGTTGCCAAGGCAGTGACCTCATTCAGTTCCTGAAGGAAGTGACCTCACCTCACTTCCTTGGTGATGGAACTCTCTGAACTTGGGATCCAGGAAGACAGGCACCCAGAGCCAGTCCCAGTCCCAGTCCCAGTGGGCTCACTTGTTTGGATTTCCCAAGGACAGAGTCAGTCTTTCTTGGTACCCACTGATGTGAGGATGGCCAAATGCCAGGAAAGCTCTGCCGAGGGAAATTTTCTGAGAAAGCAGGTAGTGGCTCACCGCAGGCTCCTGACAACTTCACAGAGTTGGCCAAGGAGGCCAGATGTGAGACAGGACAAGCCCTTTTGGGGGAACATAGTATGGCCCACCAGTCAGACGACACTACGGGTAGTCACAGACCAACTTGGAAAGAGGTGCCTTTGTGGGTGTGGGTGTGAGTTTGTGGTTTGGTCTCATGTTCTGAGAATAGGTAGGAAAGGCGGTTTGTTTGGTTTGGAGAGGACTGTTTCTAGTAAGGCTTTTGACAAGGCGAGTGTTTCTATGTTTGTGCATCCCACTGTGTCCCTGGTTGTAGACATTAGAAAAGAGAATGCATCAATGGATGTGTCCTGTCTAGTAGAAAGCTTCCCAACATTCATCCTGCCCAATTTATGAATGGACTGCGGCTTGCCTTATGGATGGGCAACACCTACTATCTTCCTAAGTTCCTGTTTTCTTCCTGAATTCTGGCCACTCTCCAGAATAGGCTCATGGTTTTGTGTCCAAGATATGTACCACCTCCAAGCTCGGTGGCATGGCCATGTACTGGATAGTTGAAAGGAATGGTGAGCATCTCAGAAAACTCAGATATCCGTGTGACCAGTAAAGTCTCCCTGGAGAAAGCCTGCTTTGGGCCTTTGGCTTACCTATTGTTCTGTTGCCCTGAATGTCAGGAAGGCCTTTGCCTCAGGGCACCCCATTGTGAAGCCTGAAGAAAACAGTTTTCAAATGGAAATGAATGGGCATCACCTGTGGCTCTTTGCTTAATTGCTTTGCAAAGGGATGTGTCTGAATCAGCCTCTTGGCCCTGTGTGAGGCTGTGGCTTAGATTGTCAGCCCCTGATGGATCCAAAGAAAGATCCCATGTGTGCATCCAAAGCCAAATTGGCACAAAAGCAGTCATCCTGGATGAGGTCTCTCGCCTTCCTCTGTAAGGTTCCTGACCTCCATCAAGTGAGAATAGGGATCCTTTGTGTCAAATGAGTCCTTCAAAGCCATGCAGAGGCTAGCCCATAGGTGCTTGGGTTTTCTCATGACTCCAGTTCACACAAAGAATCTATACCCGGCAGTCAGTAGGCCTCCAATTGGAGAAGTAGAGCAGTATTAAAGGCAGGCCTATTTGATCACTCCAGGTTCACAGGATGGGTGTCCAGTCCACCCTGACATTAGGCAAATGAGAGGCAAGGGAGCTTAATGTGGACACTGTCTTGGGCTGTGCCCCTCATGGAAACCTCCAGCCAGAGGTTATGATGAGTGTCTACATGGAAGAAGATGAGGGCCATGTGACAGTGTTTTGGTTTGAATTGTGGTGTGGCAGTGGGCAGAGATGACTGGGTCCACCTGGGCTTGAACTCTGGTGTGATTCCCCTTGGAGACTGAGTTCTGGAACTGACCTCAGAGAAGTATTGCCGTGAATTGTGTCGGGATGTTAGGAGGCCACGCATGAGAGTCGCCCTTGGAAACTGAGATCTAGGCCCAGGCTGGCTTTCCACAGAGCACTGGGAATCTCAGCCCGGATATCACATGATTTTATTCTTAAAGACCTGGCAGCCATCGTGGAGAGTCCAAACACATGTGGACCTCACATTGTAGACCTCAATGGGCCTGGCTTCCTGTGACCTTTGGCCACTCTTTGGGAAGCCTTGTTTGTGAGAGTTCTCCAGAGCTTTCGTTGAAATGAGCTTCCTCACCATTTAATGGTTCCTGAAGGAATGGAAACCCACAGTGCCTCCAACTTCATCCTTTAAAAATGGCTAGCTAGATAAATACCATGACATTTTTGAAATTCCCATGACCAGGTGGCACTGGAGAACCTCTGGATGTCCTGTTGCTGATCATGAGTGTAACAGACAGTGCCTTGATTGACTGGGTTTCATGAAAATGGTGTAAAACAGAGATGCCAGTAAGTTGGGGCCTGCTGAGTAGTGGGCCTAGAGCAGTGGTGTGCAGGTGTGTGATAAAACATCTGTGGTGGGGCCATGTGGATCTGCCATTGGCTTCCAAATGCCTTGTGACTGACATGGTGCAGTGAGCAGACCCTTCTATGTTAAGGCATCTTGTTATATGGAGAGGTTTCAGGGCAATGTTCAGAATCAGGTTGCTATGGTCAAGGGGGCAAGCTCTGTGGGATAGAAGCCTGGCTGGTGCATTCTCCTAGGACCTTGACCCACCACACGTGACAGAATTCCCTCCAGCACTGTGTCCCAGTTGAACTCCTTGTATTTCCTGAAGCAAATTCCAAACTCCCAGTGCAGCAGCAAGAAACACCACGAAAAGTGGAGGATGACCAAATGGCTTCACAGTCCACACAGGGAGACACTTAGACCCCAGTGGCCACAGTTTACCTGCAAAGAGAGAATTCAGCACTTCTGCCTCATGTTCATTGGAAAATCAGAAACCATGTCCTCCAGGTCACCTAGATGCAGACCAGGTTTGATGGTCTCACTACAAAGGAAGCTAAAGCTCCTGACAACAACATACATTTCAAGTGCCCAACCTCAGAGGCAGTTTCTCACGAAGTTTTAGGCCAGCAGAGCTCCACGTTTGTGGAGTGTTTACCCTGTCCCTTACTCATGGAAACTAGTCTACCACCTCCAAGGTTGTGAACTCCTGAGCATTTTCCATTCCACATATGTATTCACAGCATTTCTAACTCTTCTCCTCAAATTGTGTCTTATTTATTGTGAAGGTAATGTCAAGACAATGTTCTGGATGAGAGTGGGAAGATTTTTTTGTAGCACATATTGGCCTACACTTTGGATTCATTTTCCTATTTTCCGTTCGAAATACTGAATCCCTGACACTACCCATACCCTACTAGATTGTGACTACGAATACTAATATGATGGAGAAAAATAACTCAAACAGAATAGAAATACAGGCAGTTCAGAGGAGGCCTGGTGTATAGTTGGACTGGCCTTTGGCATTATAAAGGGTAGGTGTTATAAATCTAGTCCAATTCAATAGAAATAGTTCTCCATGTGTTTTGAAAGTTAACAAATATGTGAATTCCTGTCTCCCTTTCTCTGTAGCCTATTCAGAAACATGCATTTTTACATGCACATATAGAATCTTACCTCCTATCCCACGTCCATTCTTGTGAGGTGGCTGACTTGGTAGATACAAATTGTGAGAAGAGATCACTCCTCCTAAACGCTGTTGGAACTGAAAATTCAACTTCCAGGTGAGCTTCCCACTTGAACAACATGATACATAAATACATGTTCAGTAAAATAAATATTTTTGGATCTGTGGATGATAAATATTTCATGATGAATTTCGATTGGCATATATATTTCTACTCTTTAATGTCTGTGTTTGTGTGTGTGTTTTTATTGTGTATATATATATATATATATATATATATATATATATATATACACACACATACACACACTCTCCAGATTTTTCAAAATATGAAATATATGTGTCATATTATATACTCCCTAAATTCATTCATGTTCATATATGTGGATTTATAATCAACTTTTCACAAGATTATTCTCAGAAATAGTCATCCACCTGAAATACATATTTGTTTCCTAGTGCTGAAATCCTAATATTTCTACAGTAACTGACCCAGTTTAACATGAATGCAAGTAGATTCCTATGGGACATGATGTGTGTTTTGACGTTCATTTTTATTCAACACTGGTACATTACTATTTCTTCAGTTGATGCACATCATAGGATATGTATTTCATCCTCAAGTTCACAAATTTCTAGGCATTTATTTCCCTTTCAATCACTTCCTGCTTCAGAACACATGTATTCCTCCACGTTTCTTGACTGGTCTTTTCATGAGACTTCTTTCCAAACACATTCTTTTCCATTTCCATAATCCCTTGTGAAGCAAAACTCACACCCCCTTCATGGTAAACCATAACCCCAATATCACCATTAGATGTATAACTGGTTAGAATGAATGGTTGTGTATCAATATTAGATTTCCTATATATTTTCAGATATCAATGCAATCCATTATTTAAATTGGAACCTGTTATACTATTTATTCACAGTATGGTCTATTCATGCATTATCTCTATATTCATAGACCCAGGGTACACCTATTTGTACCCCCAAAGGCTAATTTATATGTCTTCAACATATTACTCCCAGAAATGGTGGAAGAAACACTCATGTCACCTGATCTACATATACATTTTATCACAGTGATATTCTGGACACAAAATGCCAAGGTCACACTTATGATTGCACCAAAGCCTCATTGGAAAGTGAGCATGGATTACTAAAAACATCCTTGTCCAGGTTGCCTAATGCTCTCAAATGTCAATGCTATTGGTGACTACACATTTGTTTCTTCCTGAGATGATATATTCAACCTCAACCCTGTTGAAAATGTCTAATCCACTCACTCACTTTATACTTTGCCTGATTTCCTAATGTCTCTATTGATATCTGCTTTCCTACATATGTTCCCCAGTTCATCATTGTGACTGACTCTTCACATGTGCTGACGTTTACATTCACTCTCTAACCGACACCCTATTGCTAAAGAACTTTTGGTCCAAATTGTATACTCACTCTTCTTCCAAAACTTACCAACTATCTTCCTAATCCTACCTACTATCCCTTTTTGACTGGATGTTCTCTTCTACATTCAATCATCCAAGGTACAAGGTCCTATGCCATTGTATATCGATTTATCTGAGACATCTGTGCAGAAAGTCATTCAAAGCTAAGTATCCCAATCAAGGGCCCCATGCCCTTCTGGCCTTGAAATCTTACTTGGATTTCTGTTTTCATACATATATTTCACCTATATATTATTATAAGTATCGCAGGTTCCCAATACCATTCTTCATCCAGCAGAGTGATTCCTCACCCAAATCAAACAGGTTCTTAACCCTAACCATACACTCTTCCCTCAATCTAACTTTACAGAAGAGCAGGGACAGAGTGGGTCTTACAATACAGGAATGTGAGGGATCTTTCACCTGCTGAGAACCTCAAAGGTCCATGCAGAAATGATACCTGAAGAAGATGTAGGCAGCTATGAAGGACCTGAGAGAGCCGAAGTCATCTTCCATGGCAAACAACCTAGTCAGGATGAAGGGATGTGTCTGAATGAGCCTCTCTCTTCTTAATGTAGACAAGATGGACCAAAGCAGGGCTGTGTGGAGAGCTGTTCCTTGGTGCCTGTGGTTGATATTCCATTCTAACTTGTGAAATTGTCACAGGAAGGAGGGGCAGCTGACATCTCATTGGAGCCTTGGAAGCAACTGTTAGGACACAGTGGTTGCCAAGGCAGTGACCTCATTCAGTTCCTGAAGGAAGTGACCTCACCTCACTTCCTTGGTGATGGAACTCTCTGAACTTGGGATCCAGGAAGCCAGGCACCCAGAGCCAGTCCCAGTCCCAGTCTCAGTGGGCTCACTTGTTTTGATTTCCCAAGGACAGAGTCAGTCTTTCTTGGTACCCACTGATGTGAGGATGGCCAAATGCCAGGAAAGCTCTGCCGAGGGGCCTTTCCTGAGAAAGCAGGTAGTGGCTCACCGCTGGCTCCTGACAACTTCACAGAGTTGGCCAAGGAGGCCAGATGTGAGACAGGACAGGCCCTTTTTGGGGAACATAGTATGGCCCACCAGTCAGACGACACTCCGGGTAGTCACAGACCAACTTGGAAGGAGGTGCCTTTGTGGGTGTGGGTGTGAGTTTGTGGTTTTGTCTCACTATCTTCCTAATTTCCTGTTTTCTTCCTGAATTTTGGCCACTCTCCAGAATAGGCTCATGGTTTTGTGTCAAAGATATGTACCACCTCCAAGCTCGCTGGCATGGCCATGTACTGGATAGTTGAAAGGAATGGTGAGCATCTCAGAAAACTCAGATATCAGTGTGACCAGTAAAGTCTCCCTGGAGAAAGCCTGCTTTGGGCCTTTGGCTTACCTATTGTTCTGTTGCCCTGAATGTCAGGAAGGCCTTTGCCTCAGGGCACCCCATTGTGAAGCCTGAAGAAAACAGTTTTCAAATGGAAATGAATGGGCATCACCTGTGGCTCTTTGCTTAATTGCTTTGCAAAGGGATGTGTCTGAATCAGCCTCTTGGCCCTGTGTGAGGCTGTGGCTTAGAGTGTCAGCCCCTGATGGATCCAAAGAAAGATCCCATGTGTGCATCCAAAGCCAAATTGGCACAAAAGCAGTCATCCTGGATGAGGTCTCTCGCCTTCCTCTGTAAGGTTCCTGACCTCCATCAAGTGAGAATAGGGATCCTTTGTGTCAAATGAGTCCTTCAAAGCCATGCAGAGGCTAGCCCATAGGTGCTTGGGTTTTCTCATGACTCCAGTTCACACAAACAATCTATACCCGGCAGTCAGTAGGCCTCCAATTGGAGAAGTAGAGCAGTATTAAAGGCAGGCCTATTTGATCACTCCAGGTTCACAGGATGGGTGTCCAGTCCACCCTGACATTAGGCAAATGAGAGGCAAGGGAGCTTATTGTGGACACTGTCTTGGGCTGTGCCCCTCATGGAAACCTCCAGCCAGAGGTTATGATGAGTGTCTATATGGAAGAAGATGAGGGCCATGTGGCAGTGTTTTGGTTTGAATTGTGGTGTGGCAGTGGGAAGAGATGACTGGGTCCACCTGGGCTTGAACTCTGGTGTGATTCCCCTTGGAGACTGAGTTCTGGAACTGACCTCAGAGAAGTATTGCCGTGAATTGTGTCGGGATGTTAGGAGGCCACGCATGAGAGTCGCCCTTGGAAACTGAGATCTAGGCCCAGGCTGGCTTTCCACAGAGCACTGGGAATCTCAGGCCGGATATCACATGATTTTATTCTTAAAGACCTGGCAGCCATCGTGGAGAGTCCAAGCACACGTGGACCTCACATTGTAGACCTCAATGGGCCTGGCTTCCTGTGACCTTTGGCCACTCTTTGGGAAGCCTTGTTTGTGAGAGTTCTCCAGAGCTTTCGTTGAAATGAGCTTCCTCACCATTTAATGGTTCCTGAAGGAATGGAAACCCACAGTGCCTCCAACTTCATCCTTTACAAATGGCTAGCTAGATAAATACCATGACATTTTTGAAATTCCCATGACCAGGTGGCACTGGAGAACCTTTGGATGTCCTGTTGCTGATCATGAGTGTACCAGACAGTGCCTTGATTGACTGGGTTTCATGAAAATGGTGTAAAACAGAGATGCCAGTAAGTTGGGGCCTGCTGAGTAGTGGGCCTAGAGCAGTGGTGTGCAGGTGTGTGATAAAACATCTGTGGTGGGGCCATGTGGATCTGCCATTGGCTTCCAAATGCCTTGTGACTGACATGGTGCAGTGAGCAGACCCTTCTATGTAAAGGCATCTTGTTATATGGAGAGGTTTCAGGGCAATGTTCAGAATCAGGTTGCTATGGTCAAGGGGGCAAGCTCTGTGGGATAGAAGCCTGGCTGGTGCATTCTCCTAGGACCTTGACCCACCACACGTGACAGAACTCCCTCCAGCACTGTGTCCCAGTTGAACTCCTTGTATTTCCTGAAGCAAATTCCAAACTCCCAGTGCAGCAGCAAGAAACACCACGAAAAGTGGAGGATGACCAAATGGCTTCACAGTCCACACAGGGAGACACTTAGACCCCAGTGGCCACAGTTTACCTGCAAAGAGAGAATTCAGCACTTCTGCCTCATGTTCATTGGAAAATCAGAAACCATGTCCTCCAGGTCACCTAGATACAGACCAGGTTTGATGGTCTCACTACAAAGGAAGCTAAAGTTCCTGACAACAACATACATTTCAAGTGCCCAAACTCAGAGGCAGTTTCTCATGAAGTCTTTAGGCCAGCAGAGCTCCACGTTTGTGGAGTGTTTACCCTGTCCCTTACTCATGGAAACTAGTCTACCACCTCCAAGGTTGTGAACTCCTGAGCATTTTCCATTCCACATAAGTATTCATAGCATTTCTAACTGTTCTCCTCAAATTGTGTCTCATTTATTGCGAAGGTAATGTCAAGGCAATGTTCTGGATGAGAGAGGGAAGATATTTTTGTAGCACATATTGGCCTACACTTTGGATTCATTTTCCTATTTTCCGTTCGAAATACTGAATCCCTGACACTAACCCATACCCTACTAGATTGTGACTACGAATACTAATATGATGGAGAAAAATAACTCAAACAGAATAGAAATACAGGCAGTTCAGAGGAGGCCTGGTGTATAGTTGGACTTGCCTTTTGCAGTATATAGGGTAGGTGTTATAAATCTAGTCCAATTTAATAGAAATAGTTCTCCATGTGTTTTGAAAGTTAACAAATATGTGAATTCCTGTCTCCCTTTCTCTGTAGCCTATTCAGCAACATGCATTTTTACATGCACATATAGAATCCTACCTCCTATCCCACGTCCATTCTTGTGAGGTGGCTGACTTGGCAGATACAAATTGTGAGAAGAGATCACTCCTCCTAAACGCTGTTGGAACTGAGAATTCAACCTCCAGGTGAGCTTCCCACTTGAACAACATGATACATAAATACATGTTCAGTAAAATAAATATTTTTGGATCTGTGGATGATAAATATTTCATGATGAATTTCGATTGGCATATATATTTCTACTCTTTAATGTCTGTGTTTGTGTGTGTGTTTTTGTGTGTATATATATATATATATATATATATATATATATACATATATATATATATATATACACACACACATACACACACTCTCCAGATTTTCAAAATATGAAATGTATGTGTCATAATATATACTCCCTAAATTCATTCATGTTCATATATGTGGATTTATAATCAACTTTTCACAAGATTATTCTCAGAAATAGTCATCCACCTGAAATACATATTTGTTTCCTAGTGCTGAAATCCTAATATTTCTACAGAAACTGACCCAGTTTAACATGAATGCAAGTAGATTCCTATGGGACATGATGTGTGTTTTGACGTTCATTTTTATTCAACACCTGTACATTACTATTTCTTCAGTTGATGCACATCATAGGATATGTATTTCATCCTCAAGTTCACAAATTTCTAGGCATTTATTTCCCTTTCAATCACTTCCTGCTTCAGAACACATGTATTCCTCCACGTTTCTTGACTGGTCTTTTCATGAGACTTCTTTCCAAACACATTCTTTTCCATTTCCATAATCCCTTGTGAAGCAAAACTCACACCCCCTTCATGGTAAACCATAACCCCAATATCACCATTAGATGTATAACTGGTTAGAATGAATGGTTGTGTATCAATATTAGATTTCCTATATATTTTCAGATATCAATGCAATCCATTATTTAAATTGGAACCTCTTATACTATTTATTCACAATATGGCCTATTCATGCATTATCTCTATATTCATAGACCCAGGGTACACCTATTTGTACCCCCAAAGGCTAATTCATATGTCTTCAACATATTACTCCCAGAAATGGTGGAATAAACACTCATGTCACCTGATCTACATATACATTTTATCACAGTGATATTCTGGACACAAAATGCAAAGGTCACACTTATGATTGCACCAAAGCCTCATTGGAAAGTGAGCATGGATTACTAAAAATATCCTTGTCCAGGTTGCCTAATGCTGTCAAATGTCAATGCTATTGGTGACTACACATTTGTTTCTTCCTAAGATGATATATTCAACCTCAACCCTGTTGAAAATGTCTAATCCACTCACTCACTTTATACTTTGCCTGATTTCCTAATGTCTCTATTGATATCTGCTTTCCTACATATGTTCCCCAGTTCATCATTGTGACTGACTCTTCACATGTGCTGACGTTTACATTCACTCTCTAACCGACACCCTATTGCTAAAGAACTTTTGGTCCAAATTGTATACTCACTCTTCTTCCAAAACTTACCAACTATCTTCCTAATCCTACCTACTATCCCTTTTTGACTGGATGTTCTCTTCTACATTCAATCATCCAAGGTACAAGGTCCTATGCCATTGTATATCGATTTATCTGAGACATCTGTGCAGAAAGTCATTCAAAGCTAAGTATCCCCATCAAGGGCCCCATGCCCTTCTGGCCTTCAAATCTTACTTGGATTTCTGTTTTCATACATACATTTCACCTATATATTATTATAAATATCGCAGGTTCCCAATACCATTCTTCATCCAGCAGAGTGATTCCTCACCCAAATCAAACAGGTTCTTAACCCTAACCATACACTCTTCCCTCAATCTAACTTTACAGAAGAGCAGGGACAGAGGGGGTCTTACAATACAGGAATGTGGGGGATCTTCCACCTGCTGAGAACCTCAAGGGTCCATGCAGAAATGATACCTGGAGAAGATGTAGGCAGCTATGAAGGACTTGAGAGAGCCGAAGTCATCTTCCATGGCAAACAACCTAGTCAGGATGAAGGGATGGGTCTGAATGAGCCTCTCTCTTCTTCATGTAGACAAGATGGACCAAAGCAGGCCTGTGTGGAGAGCTGTTCCTTGGTGCCTGTGGTTGATATTCCATTCTAACTTGTGAAAGTGTCACAGGAAGGAGGGGCAGCCTCCATCTCATGGGAGCCTTGGAAGCAAATGTTAGGACACAGTGGTTGCCAAGGCAGTGACCTCATTCAGTTCCTGAAGGAAGTGACCTCACCTCACTTCCTTGGTGATGGAACTCTCTGAACTTGGGATCCAGGAAGCCAGGCACCCAGAGCCAGTGCCAGTCCCAGTCCCAGTGGGCTCACTTGTTTGGATTTCCCAAGGACAGAGTCAGTCTTTCTTGGTACCCACAGATGTGAGGATGGCCAAATGCCAGGAAAGCTCTGCCGATGGGAATTCTCTGACAAAGCAGGTAGTGGCTCACCGCTGGCTCCTGACAACTTCACAGAGTTGGCCAAGGAGGCCAGATGTGAGACAGGACAGGCCCTTTTTGGGGAACATAGTATGGCCCACCAGTCAGACGACACTCCGGGTAGTCACAGACCAACTTGGAAGGAGGTGCCTTTGTGGGTGTGGGTGTGAGTTTGTGGTTTTGTCTCACTATCTTCCTAATTTCCTGTTTTCTTCCTGAATTCTGGCCACTCTCCAGAATAGGCTCATGGTTTTGTGTCCAAGATATGTACCACCTCCAAGCTCGGTGGCATGGCCATGTACTGGATAGTTGAAAGGAATGGTGAGCATCTCAGAAAACTCAGATATCAGTGTGACCAGTAAAGTCTCCCTGGAGAAAGCCTGCTTTGGGCCTTTGGCTTACCTATTGTTCTGTTGCCCTGAATGTCAGGAAGGCCTTTTCCTCAGGGCACCCCTTTGTGAAGCCTGAAGAAAACAGTTTTCAAATGGAAATGAATGGGCATCACCTGTGGCTCTTTGCTTAATTGCTTTGCAAAGGGATGTGTCTGAATCAGCCTCTTGGCCCTGTGTGAGGCTGTGGCTTAGAGTGTCAGCCCCTGATGGATCCAAAGAAAGATCCCATGTGTGCATCCAAAGCCAAATTGGCACAAAAGCAGTCATCCTGGATGAGGTCTCTCGCCTTCCTCTGTAAGGTTCCTGACCTCCATCAAGTGAGAATAGGGATCCTTTGTGTCAAATGAGTCCTTCAAAGCCATGCAGAGGCTAGCCCATAGGTGCTTGGGTTTTCTCATGACTCCAGTTCACACGAACAATCTATACCCGGCAGTCAGTAGGCCTCCAATTGGAGAAGTAGAGCAGTATTAAAGGCAGGCCTATTTGATCACTCCAGGTTCACAGGATGGGTGTCCAGTCCACCCTGACATTAGGCAAATGAGAGGCAAGGGAGCTTATTGTGGACACTGTCTTGGGCTGTGCCCCTCATGGAAACCTCCAGCCAGAGGTTATGATGAGTGTCTATATGGAAGAAGATGAGGGCCATGTGGCAGTGTTTTGGTTTGAATTGTGGTGTGGCAGTGGGAAGAGATGACTGGGTCCACCTGTGCTTGAACTCTGGTGTGATTCCCCTTGGAGACTGAGTTCTGGAACTGACCTCAGAGAAGTATTGCCGTGAATTGTGTCGGGATGTTAGGAGGCCACGCATGAGAGTCGCCCTTGGAAACTGAGATCTAGGCCCAGGCTGGCTTTCCACAGAGCACTGGGAATCTCAGCCCGGATATCACATGATTTTATTCTTAAAGACCTGGCAGCCATCGAGGAGAGTCCAAACACACGTGGACCTCACATTGTAGACCTCAATGGGCCTGGCTTCCTGTGACCTTTGGCCACTCTTTGGGAAGCCTTGTTTGTGAGAGTTCTCCAGAGCTTTCGTTGAAATGAGCTTCCTCACCATTTAATGGTTCCTGAAGGAATGGAAACCCACAGTGCCTCCAACTTCATCCTTTACAAATGGCTAGCTAGATAAATACCATGACATTTTTGAAATTCCCATGACCAGGTGGCACTGGAGAACCTTTGGATGTCCTGTTGCTGATCATGAGTGTACCAGACAGTGCCTTGATTGACTGGGTTTCATGAAAATGGTGTAAAACAGAGATGCCAGTAAGTTGGGGCCTGCTGAGTAGTGGGCCTAGAGCAGTGGTGTGCAGGTGTGTGATAAAACATCTGTGGTGGGGCCATGTGGATCTGCCATTGGCTTCCAAATGCCTTGTGACTGACATGGTGCAGTGAGCAGACCCTTCTATGTAAAGGCATCTTGTTATATGGAGAGGTTTCAGGGCAATGTTTAGAATCAGGTTGCTATGGTCAAGGGGGCAAGCTCTGTGGGATAGAAGCCTGGCTGGTGCATTCTCCTAGGACCTTGACCCACCACACGTGACAGAACTCCCTCCAGCACTGTGTCCCAGTTGAACTCCTTGTATTTCCTGAAGCAAATTCCAAACTCCCAGTGCAGCAGCAAGAAACACCAGGAAAAGTGGAGGATGACCAAATGGCTTCACAGTCCACACAGGGTGACACTTAGACCCCAGTGGCCACAGTTTAACTGCAAAGAGAGAATTCAGCACTTCTGCCTCATGTTCATTGGAAAATCAGAAACCATGTCCTCCAGGTCACCTAGATGCAGACCAGGTTTGATGGTCTCACTACAAAGGAAGCTAAAGCTCCTGACAACAACATACATTTCAAGTGCCCAAACTCAGAGGCAGTTTCTCACGAAGTCTTTAGGCCAGCAGAGCTCCACGTTTGTGGAGTGTTTACCCTGTCCCTTACTCATGGAAACTAGTCTACCACATCCAAGGTTGTGAACTCCTGAGCATTTTCCATTCCACATATGTATTCATAGCATTTCTAACTGTTCTCCTCAAATTGTGTCTTACTTATTGCGAAGGTAATGTCAAGGCAATGTTCTGGATGAGAGTGGGAAGATATTTTTGTAGCACATATTGGCCTACACTTTGGATTCATTTTCCTATTTTCCGTTCGAAATACTGAATCCCTGACACTAACCCATACCCTACTAGATTGTGACTACGAATACTAATATGATGGAGAAAAATAACTCAAACAGAATAGAAATACAGGCAGTTCAGAGGAGGCCTGGTGTATAGTTGGACTTGCCTTTTGCATTATAAAGGGTAGGTGTTATAAATCTAGTCCAATTCAATAGAAATAGTTCTCCATGTGTTTTGAAAGTTAACAAATATGTGAATTCCTGTCTCCCTTTCTCTGTAGCCTATTCAGCAACATGCATTTTTACATGCACATATAGAATCCTACCTCCTATCCCACGTCCATTCTTGTGAGGTGGCTGACTTGGCAGATACAAATTGTGAGAAGAGATCACTCCTCCTAAACGCTGTTGGAACTGAGAATTCAACCTCCAGGTGAGCTTCCCACTTGAACAACATGATACATAAATACATGTTCAGTAAAATAAATATTTTTGGATCTGTGGATGACAAATATTTCATGATGAATTTCGATTGGCATATATATTTCTACTCTTTAATGTCTGTGTTTGTGTGTGTGTTTTTTTTTGTATATATATATATATATATATATATATATATATATATATATATATATACACACACACACACACACACATACACACACTCTCCAGATTTTTCAAAATATGAAATGTATGTGTCATATTATATACTCCCTAAATTTTTCATGTTCATATATGTGGATTTATAATCAACTTTTCACAAGATTATTCTCAGAAATAGTCATCCACCTGAAATACATATTTGTTTCCTAGTGCTGAAATCCTAATATTTCTACAGTAACTGACCCAGTTTAACATGAATGCAAGTAGATTCCTATGGGACATGATGTGTGTTTTGACGTTCAGTTTTATTCAACACTGGTACATTACTATTTCTTCAGTTGATGCACATCATAGGATATGTATTTCATCCTCAAGTTCACAAATTTCTAGGCATTTATTTCCCTTTCAATCACTTCCTGCTTCAGAACACATGTATTCCTCCACGTTTCTTGACTGGTCTTTTCATGAGACTTCTTTCCAAACACATTCTTTTCCATTTCCATAATCCCTTGTGAAGCAAAACTCACACCCCCTTCATGGTAAACCATAACCCCAATATCACCATTAGATGTATAACTGGTTAGAATGAATGGTTGTGTATCAATATTAGATTTCCTATATATTTTCAGATATCAATGCAATCCATTATTTAAATTGGAACCTGTTATACTATTTATTCACAGTATGGTCTATTCATGCATTATCTCTATATTCATAGACCCAGGGTACACCTATTTGTACCCCCAAAGGCTAATTTATATGTCTTCAACATATTACTCCCAGAAATGGTGGAAGAAACACTCATGTCACCTGATCTACATATACATTTTATCACAGTGATATTCTGGACACAAAATGCAAAGGTCACACTTATGATTGCACCAAAGCCTCATTGCAAAGTGAGCATGGATTACTAAAAACATCCTTGTCCAGGTTGCCTAATGCTGTCAAATGTCAATGCTATTGGTGACTACACATTTGTTTCTTCCTAAGATGATATATTCAACCTCAACCCTGTTGAAAATGTCTAATCCACTCACTCACTTTATACTTTGCCTGATTTCCTAATGTCTCTATTGATATCTGCTTTCCTACATATGTTCCCCAGTTCATCATTGTGACTGACTCTTCACATGTGCTGACGTTTACATTCACTCTCTAACCGACACCATATTGCTAAAGAACTTTTGGTCCAAATTGTATACTCACTCTTCTTCCAAAACTTACCAACTATCTTCCTAATCCTACCTACTATCCTTTTTTGACTGGATGTTCTCTTCTACATTCAATCATCCAAGGTACAAGGTCCTATGCCATTGCATATCGATTTATCTGAGACATCTGTGCAGAAAGTCATTCAAAGCTAAGTATCCCAATCAAGGGCCCAATGCCTTTCTGGCCTTCAAATCTTACTTGGATTTCTGTTTTCATACATATATTTCACCTATATATTATTATAAATATCGCAGGTTCCCAATACCATTCTTCATCCAGCAGAGTGATTCCTCACCCAAATCAAACAGGTTCTTAACCCTAACCATACAGTCTTCCCTCAATCTAACTTTACAGAAGAGGAGGGACAGAGTGGGTTTTACAATACAGGAATGTGGGGGATCTTCCACCTGCTGAGACCCTCAATGATCCATGCAGAAATGATACCTGGAGAAGATGTAGGCAGCTATGAAGGACCTGAGAGAGCAGAAGTCATCTTCCATGGCAAACAACCTGGTCAGGATGAAGGGATGTGTCTAAATGAGCCTCTCTCTTCTTAATGTAGACAAGATGGACCAAAGCAGGCCTGTGTGGAGAGCTGTTCCTTGATGCCTGTGGTTGATATTCCATTCTAACTTGTGAAAGTGTCACAGGAAGGAGGGGCAGCCTCCATCTCATGGGAGCCTTGGAAGCAACTGTTAGGACACAGTGGTTGCCAAGGCAGTGACCTCATTCAGTTCCTGAAGGAAGTGACCTCACCTCACTTCCTTGGTGATGGAACTCTCTGAACTTGTGATCCAGGAAGCCAGGCACCCAGAGCCAGTCCCAGTCCCAGTCTCAGTGGGCTCACTTGTTTGGATTTCCCAAGGACAGAGTCAGTCTTTCTTGGTACCCACTGATGTGAGGATGGCCAAATGCCAGGAAAGGTCTGCCAAGGGGCCTTTCCTGAGAAAGCAGGTAGTGGCTCACCGCTGGCTCCTGACAACTTCACAGAGTTGGCCAAGGAGGCCAGATGTGAGACAGGACAGGCCCTTTTGGGGGAACATAGTATGGCCCACCAGTCAGACGACACTCCGGGTAGTCACAGACCAACTTGGAAGGAGGTGCCTTTGTGGGTGTGGGTGTGAGTTTGTGGTTTGGTCTCATGTTCTGAGAATAGGTAGGAAAGGCGGTTTGTTTGGTTTGGAGTGGACTGTTTCTAGTAAGGCTTTTGACAAGGTGAGTGTTTCTATGTTTGTGCATCCCACTGTGTCCCTGGTTGTAGACATTAGAAAAGAGAATGCATCAATGGATGTGTCCTGTCTAGTAGAAAGCTTCCCAGCATTCATCCTGCCCAATTTATGAATGGACTGCGGCTTGCCTTATGGATGGGCAACACCTACTATCTTCCTAAGTTCCTGTTTTCTTCCTGAATTCTGGCCACTCTCCAGAATAGGCTCATGGTTTTGTGTCCAAGATATGTACCACCTCCAAGCTCGCTGGCATGGCCATTTACTGGATAGTTGAAAGGAATGGTGAGCATCTCAGAAAACTCAGATATCAGTGTGACCAGTAAAGTCTCCCTGGAGAAAGCCTGCTTTGGGCCTTTGGCTTACCTATTGTTCTGTTGCCCTGAATGTTAGGAAGGCCTTTGCCTCAGGGCACCCCATTGTGAAGCCTGAAGAAAACAGTTTTCAAATGGAAATGAATGGCCATCACCTGTGGCTCTTTGCTTAATTGCTTTGCAAAGGGATGTGTCTGAATCAGCCTCTTGGCCCTGTGTGAGGCTGTGGCTTAGAGTGTCAGACCCTGATGGATCCAAAGAAAGATCCCATGTGTGCATCCAAAGCCAAATTGGCACAAAAGCAGTCATCCTGGATGAGGTCTCTCGCCTTCCTCTGTAAGGTTCCTGACCTCCATCAAGTGAGAATAGGGATCCTTTGTGTCAAATGAGTCCTTCAAAGCCATGCAGAGGCTAGCCCATAGGTGCTTGGGTTTTCTCATGACTCCAGTTCACACAAAGAATCTATACCCGGCAGTCAGTAGGCCTCCAATTGGAGAAGTAGAGCAGTATTAAAGGCAGGCCTATTTGATCACTCCAGGTTCACAGGATGGGTGTCCAGTCCACCCTGACATTAGGCAAATGAGAGGCAAGGGAGCTTATTGTGGACACTGTCTTGGGCTGTGCCCCTCATGGAAACCTCCAGCCAGAGGTTATGATGAGTGTCTACATGGAAGAAGATGAGGGCAATGTGGCAGTGTTTTGGTTTGAATTGTGGTGTGGCAGTGGGAAGAGATGACTGGGTCCACCTGGGCTTGAACTCTGGTGTGATTCCCCTTGGAGACTGAGTTCTGGAACTGACCTCAGAGAAGTATTGCCGTGAATTGTGTCGGGATGCTAGGAGGCCACGCATGAGAGTCGCCCTTGGAAACTGAGATCTAGGCCCAGGCTGGCTTTCCACAGAGCACTGGGAATCTCAGCCCGGATATCACATGATTTTATTCTTAAAGACCTGGCAGCCATCGTGGAGAGTCCAAACACACGTGGACCACACATTGTAGACCTCAATGGTCCTGGCTTCCTGCGACCTTTTGGCCACTCTTTGGGAAGCCTTGTTTGTGAGAGTTCTCCAGAGCTTTCGTTGAAATGAGCTTCCTCACCATTTAATGGTTCCTGAAGGAATGGAAACCCACAGTGCCTCCAACTTCATCCTTTAAAAATGGCTAGCTAGATAAATACCATGACATTTTTGAAATTCCCATGACCAGGTGGCACTGGAGAACCTTTGGATGTCCTGTTGCTGATCATGAGTGTACCAGACAGTGCCTTGATTGACTGGGTTTCATGAAAATGGTGTAAAACAGAGATGCCAGTAAGTTGGGGCTTGCTGAGTAGTGGGCCTAGAGCAGTGGTGTGCAGGTGTGTGATAAAACATCTGTGGTGGGGCCATGTGGATCTGCCATTGGCTTCCAAATGGCTTGTGACTGACATGGTGCAGTGAGCAGACCCTTCTATGTAAAGGCATCTTGTTATATGGAGAGGTTTCAGGGCAATGTTCAGAATCAGGTTGCTATGGTCAAGGGGGCAAGCTCTGTGGGATAGAAGCCTGGCTGGTGCATTCTCCTAGGACCTTGACCCACCACACGTGACAGAACTCCCTCCAGCACTGTGTCCCAGTTGAACTCCTTGTATTTCCTGAAGCAAATTCCAAACTCCCAGTGCAGCAGCAAGAAACACCACGAAAAGTGGAGGATGACCAAATGGCTTCACAGTCCACACAGGGAGACACTTAGACCCCAGTGGCCACAGTTTACCTGCAAAGAGAGAATTCAGCACTTCTGCCTCATGTTCATTGGAAAATCAGAAACCATGTCCTCCAGGTCACCTAGATGCAGACCAGGTTTGATGGTCTCACTACAAAGGAAGCTAAAGCTCCTGACAAAAACATACATTTCAAGTGCCCAAACTCAGAGGCAGTTTCTCACGAAGTCTTTAGGCCAGCAGAGCTCCACGTTTGTGGAGTGTTTACCCTGTCCCTTACTCATGGAAACTAGTCTACCACCTCCAAGGTTGTGAACTCCTGATCATTTTCCATTCCACATATGTATTCATAGCATTTCTAACTCTTCTCCTCAAATTGTGTCTTACTTATTGCGAAGGTAATGTCAAGGCAATGTTCTGGATGAGAGTGGGAAGATTTTTTTGTAGCACATATTGGCCTACACATTGGATTCATTTTCCTATTTTCCGTTCGAAATACTGAATCCCTGACACTAACCCATACCCTACTAGATTGTGACTACGAATACTAATATGATGGAGAAAAATAACTCAAACAGAATAGAAATACAGGCAGTTCAGAGGAGGCCTGGTGTATAGTTGGACTTGCCTTTTGCATTATAAAGGGTAGGTGTTATAAATCTAGTCCAATTTAATAGAAATAGTTCTCCATGTGTTTTGAAAGTTAACAAATATGTGAATTCCTGTCTCCCTTTCTCTGTAGCCTATTCAGCAACATGCATTTTTACATGCACATATAGAATCCTACCTCCTATCCCACGTCCATTCTTGTGAGGTGGCTGACTTGGCAGATACAAATTGTGAGAAGAGATCACTCCTCCTAAACGCTGTTGGAACTGAGAATTCAACCTCCAGGTGAGCTTCCCACTTGAACAACATGATACATAAATACATGTTCAGTAAAATAAATATTTTTGGATCTGTGGATGATAAATATTTCATGATGAATTTCGATTGGCATATATATTTCTACTCTTTAATGTCTGTGTTTGTGTGTGTGGTTTTTTTTGTGTGTATATATATATTTATATACACACACATACACACACTCTCCAGATTTTTCAAAATATGAAATGTATGTGTCATATTATATACTCCCTAAATTCATTCATGTTTAATATGTGGATTTATAATCAACTTTTCACAAGATTATTCTCAGAAATAGTCATCCACCTGAAATACATATTTGTTTCCTAGTGCTGAATCCTAATATTTCTACAGTAACTGACCCAGTTTAACATGAATGCAAGTAGATTCCTATGGGACATGATGTGTGTTTTGATGTTCATTTTTATTCAACACTGGTACATTACTATTTCTTCAGTTGATGCACATCATAGGATATGTATTTCATCCTCAAGTTCACAAATTTCTAGGCATTTATTTCCCTTTCAATCACTTCCTGCTTCAGAACACATGTATTCCTCCACGTTTCTTGACTGGTCTTTTCATGAGACTTCTTTCCAAACACATTCTTTTCCATTTCCATAATCCCTTGTGAAGCAAAACTCACACCCCCTTCATGGTAAACCATAACCCCAATATCACCATTAGATGTATAACTGGTTAGAATGAATGGTTGTGTATCAATATTAGATTTCCTATATATTTTCAGATATCAATGCAATCCATTATTTTAATTGGAACCTGTTATACTATTTATTCACAGTATGGTCTATTCATGCATTATCTCTATATTCATAGACCCAGGGTACACCTATTTGTACCCCCAAAGGCTAATTTATATGTCTTCAACATATTACTCCCAGAAATGGTGGAAGAAACACTCATGTCACCTGATCTACATATACATTTTATCACAGTGATATTCTGGACACAAAATGCAAAGGTCACACTTATGATTGCACCAAAGCCTCATTGCAAAGTGAGCATGGATTACTAAAAACATCCTTGTCCAGGTTGCCTAATGCTGTCAAATGTCAATGCTATTGGTGACTACACATTTGTTTCTTCCTAAGATGATATATTCAACCTCAACCCTGTTGAAAATGTCTAATCCACTCACTCACTTTATACTTTGCCTGATTTCCTAATGTCTCTATTGATATCTGCTTTCCTACATATGTTCCCCAGTTCATCATTGTGACTGACTCTTCACATGTGCTGACGTTTACATTCACTCTCTAACCGACACCCTATTGCTAAAGAACTTTTGGTCCAAATTGTATACTCACTCTTCTTCCAAAACTTACCAACTATCTTCCTAATCCTACCTACTATCCCTTTTTGACTGGATGTTCTCTTCTACATTCAATCATCCAAGGTACAAGGTCCTATGCCATTGTATATCGATTTATCTGAGACATCTGTGCAGAAAGTCATGCAAAGCTAAGTATCCCAATCAAGGGCCCAATGCCCTTCTGGCCTTCAAATCTTACTTGGATTTCTGTTTTCATACATATATTTCACCTATATATTATTATAAATATCGCAGGTTCCCAATACCATTCTTCATCCAGCAGAGTGATTCCTCACCCAAATCAAACAGGTTCTTAACCCTAACCATACACTCTTCCCTCAATCTAACTTTACAGAAGAGCAGGGACAGAGTGGGTCTTACAATACAGGAATGTGGGGGATCTTCCACCTGCTGAGACCCTCAAAGGTCCATGCAGAAATGTTACCTGGAGAAGATGTAGGCAGCTATGAAGGACCTGAGAGAGCAGAAGTCATCTTCCATGGCAAACAACCTGGTCAGGATGAAGGGATGTGTCTGAATGAGCCTCTCTCTTCTTAATGTAGACAAGATGGACCAAAGCAGGCCTGTGTGGAGAGCTGTTCCTTGATGCCTGTGGTTGATATTCCATTCTAACTTGTGAAAGTGTCACAGGAAGGAGGGGCAGCCTCCATCTCATGGGAGCCTTGGAAGCAACTGTTAGGACACAGTGGTTGCCAAGGCAGTGACCTCATTCAGTTCCTGAAGGAAGTGACCTCACCTCACTTCCTTGGTGATGGAACTCTCTGAACTTGGGATCCAGGAAGCCAGGCACCCAGAGCCAGTCCCAGTCCCAGTCCCAGTGGGCTCACTTGTTTGGATTTACCAAGGACAGAGTCAGTCTTTCTTGGTACCCACTGATGTGAGGATGGCCAAATGCCAGGAAAGCTCTGCCGAGGGGAATTATCTGAGAAAGCAAGTAGTGGCTCACCGCTGGCTCCTGACAACTTCACAGAGTTGGCCAAGGAGGCCAGATGTGAGACAGGACAGGCCCTTTTGGGGAAACATAGTATGGCCCACCAGTCAGACGACACTCCGGGTAGTCACAGACCAACTTGGAAGGAGGTGCCTTTGTGGGTGTGGGTGTGAGTTTGTGGTTTGGTCTCATGTTCTGAGAATAGGTAGGAAAGGCGGTTTGTTTGGTTTGGAGTGGACTGTTTCTAGTAAGGCTTTTGACAAGGCGAGTGTTTCTATGTTTGTGCATCCCACTGTGTCCCTGGTTGTAGACATTAGAAAAGAGAATGCATCAATGGATGTGTCCTGTCTAGTAGAAAGCTTCCCAGCATTCATCCTGCCCAATTTATGAATGGACTGCGGCTTGCCTTATGGATGGGCAACACATACTATCTTCCTAAGTTCCTGTTTTCTTCCTGAATTCTGGCCACTCTCCAGAATAGGCTCATGGTTTTGTGTCCAAGATATGTACCACCTCCAAGCTCGCTGGCATGGCCATGTACTGGATAGTTGAAAGGAATGGTGAGCATCTCAGAAAACTCAGATATCAGTGTGACCAGTAAAGTCTCCCTGGAGAAAGCCTGCTTTGGGCCTTTGGCTTACCTATTGTTCTGTTGCCCTGAATGTCAGGAAGGCCTTTGCCTCAGGGCACCCCATTGTGAAGCCTGAAGAAAACAGTTTTCAAATGGAAATGAATGGGCATCACCTGTGGCTCTTTGCTTAATTGCTTTGCAAAGGGATGTGTCTGAATCAGCCTCTTGGCCCTGTGTGAGGCTGTGGCTTAGATTGTCAGCCCCTGATGGATCCAAAGAAAGATCCCATGTGTGCATCCAAAGCCAAATTGGCACAAAAGCAGTCATCCTGGATGAGGTCTCTCGCCTTCCTCTGTAAGGTTTCTGACCTCCATCAAGTGAGAATAGGGATCCTTTGTGTCAAATGAGTCCTTCAAAGCCATGGAGAGCCTAGCCCATAGGTGCTTGGGTTTTCTCATGACTCCAGTTCACACAAACAATCTATACCCGGCAGTCAGTAGGCCTCCAATTGGAGAAGTAGAGCAGTATTAAAGGCAGGCCTATTTGATCACTCCAGGTTTACAGGATGGGTGTCCAGTCCACCCTGACATTAGGCAAATGAGAGGCAAGGGAGCTTATTGTGGACACTGTCTTGGGCTGTGCCCCTCATGGAAACCTCCAGCCAGAGGTTATGATGAGTGTCTACATGGAAGAAGATGAGGGCCATGTGGCAGTGTTTTGGTTTGAATTGTGGTGTGGCAGTGGGAAGAGATGACTGGGTCCACCTGGGCTTGAACTCTGGTGTGATTCCCCTTGGAGACTGAGTTCTGGAACTGACCTCAGAGAAGTATTGCCGTGAATTGTGTCGGGATGTTAGGAGGCCACGCATGAGAGTCGCCCTTGGAAACTGAGATCTAGGCCCAGGCTGGCTTTCCACAGAGCACTGGGAATCTCAGCCCGGATATCACATGATTTTATTCTTAAAGACCTGGCAGCCATCGTGGAGAGTCCAAGCACACGTGGACCTCACATTGTAGACCTCAATGGGCCTGGCTTCCTGTGATCTTTGGCCACTCTTTGGGAAGCCTTGTTTGTGAGAGTTCTCCAGAGCTTTCGTTGAAATGAGCTTCCTCACCATTTAATGGTTCCTGAAGGAATGGAAACCCACAGTGCCTCCAACTTCATCCTTTAAAAATGGCTAGCTAGATAAATACCATGACATTTTTGAAATTCCCATGACCAGGTGGCACTGGAGAACCTCTGGATGTCCTGTTGCTGATCATGAGTGTACCAGACAGTGCCTTGATTGACTGGGTTTCATGAAAATGGTGTAAAACCGAGATGCCAGTAAGTTGGGGCCTGCTGAGTAGTGGGCCTAGAGCAGTGGTGTGCAGGTGTGTGATAAAATATCTGTGGTGGGGCCATGTGGATCTGCCATTGGCTTCCAAATGGCTTGTGACTGACATGGTGCAGTGAGCAGACCCTTCTATGTAAAGGCATCTTGTTATATGGAGAGGTTTCAGGGCAATGTTCAGAATCAGGTTGCTATGGCCAAGGGGGCAAGCTCTGTGGGATAGAAGCCTGGCTGGTGCATTCTCCTAGGACCTTGACCCACCACACGTGACAGAACTCCCTCCAGCACTGTGTCCCAGTTGAACTCCTTGTATTTCCTGAAGCAAATTCCAAACTCCCAGTGCAGCAGCAAGAAACACCACGAAAAGTGGAGGATGACCAAATGGCTTCACAGTCCACACAGGGAGACACTTAGACCCCAGTGGCCACAGTTTACCTGCAAAGAGAGAATTCAGCACTTCTGCCTCATGTTCATTGGAAAATCAGAAACCATGTCCTCCAGGTCACCTAGATGCAGACCAGGTTTGATGGTCTCACTACAAAGGAAGCTAAAGCTCCTGACAACAACATACATTTCAAGTGCCCAAACTCAGAGGCAGTTTCTCACGAAGTCTTTAGGACAGCAGAGCTCCACGTTTGTGGAGTGTTTACCCTGTCCCTTACTCATGGAAACTAGTCTACCACCTCCAAGGTTGTGAACTCCTGAGCATTTTCCATTCCACATATGTATTCATAGCATTTCTAACTCTTCTCCTCAAATTGTGTCTTACTTATTGCGAAGGGAATGTCAAGGCAATGTTCTGGATGAGAGTGGGAAGATTTTTTTGTAGCACATTTTGGCATACACATTGGATTCATTTTCCTATTTTCCGTTCGAAATACTGAATCCCTGACACTAACCCATACCCTACTAGATTGTGACTACGAATACTAATATGATGGAGAAAAATAACTCAAACAGAATAGAAATACAGGCAGTTCAGAGGAGGCATGGTGTATAGTTGGACTTGCCTTTTGCATTATAAAGGGTTGGTGTTATAAATCTAGTCCAATTTAATAGAAATAGTTCTCCATGTGTTTTGAAAGTTAACAAATATGTGAATTCCTGTCTCCCTTTCTCTGTAGCCTATTCAGCAACATGCATTTTTACATGCACATATAGAATCCTACCTCCTATCCCACGTCCATTCTTGTGAGGTGGCTGACTTGGCAGATATAAATTGTGAGAAGAGATCACTCCTCCTAAACGCTGTTGGAACTGAGAATTCAACCTCCAGGTGAGCTTCCCACTTGAACAACATGATACATAAGTACATGTTCAGTAAAATAAATATTTTTGGATCTGTGGATGATAAATATTTCATGATGAATTTAGATTGGCATATATATTTCTACTCTTTAATGTCTGTGTTTGTGTGTGTGTTTCTTTTGTATATATATATATATATATATATATATATATATATATATATATATATACACACACATACACACACTCTCCAGATTTTTCAAAATATGAAATGTATGTGTCATATTATATACTCCTTAAATTCATTCATGTTCATATATGTGGATTTATAATCAACTTTTCACAAGATTATTCTCAGAAATAGTCATCCACCTGAAATACATATTTGTTTCCTAGTGCTGAAATCCTAATATTTCTACAGTAACTGACCCAGTTTAACATGAATGCAAGTAGATTCCTATGGGACATGATGTGTGTTTTGACGTTCATTTTTATTCAACACTGGTACATTACTATTTCTTCAGTTGATGCACATCATAGGATATGTATTTCATCCTCAAGTTCACAAATTTCTAGGCATTTATTTCCCTTTCAATCACTTCCTGCTTCAGAACACATGTATTCCTCCACGTTTCTTGACTGGTCTTTTCATGAGACTTCTTTCCAAACACATTCTTTTCCATTTCCATAATCCCTTGTGAAGCAAAACTCACACCCCCTTCATGGTAAACCATAACCCCAATATCACCATTATATGTATAACTGGTTAGAATGAATGGTTGTGTATCAATATTAGATTTCCTATATATTTTCAGATATCAATGCAATCCATTATTTAAATTGGAACCTGTTATACTATTTATTCACAGTATGGTCTATTCATGCATTATCTCTATATTCATAGATCCAGGGTACACCTATTTGTACCCCCAAAGGCTAATTCATATGTCTTCAACATATTACTCCCAGAAATGGTGGAAGAAACACTCATGTCACCTGATCTACATATACATTTTATCACAGTGATATTCTGGACACAAAATGCAAAGGTCACACTTATGATTGCGCCAAAGCCTCATTGGAAAGTGAGCATGGATTACTAAAAACATCCTTGTCCATGTTGCCTAATGCTCTCAAATGTCAATGCTATTGGTGACTACACATTTGTTTCTTCCTAAGATGATATATTCAACCTCAACCCTGTTGAAAATGTCTAATCCACTCACTCACTTTATACTTTGCCTGATTTCCTAATGTCTCTATTGATATCTGCTTTCCTACATATGTTCCCCAGTTCATCATTGTGACTGACTCTTCACATGTGCTGACGTTTACATTCACTCTCTAACCGACATCCTATTGCTAAAGAACTTTTGGTCCAAATTGTATACTCACTCTTCTTCCAAAACTTACCAACTATCTTCCTAATCCTACCTACTATCCCTTTTTGACTGGATGTTCTCTTCTACATTCAATCATCCAAGGTACAAGGTCCTATGCCATTGTATATCGATTTATCTGAGACATCTGTGCAGAAAGTCATTCAAAGCTAAGTATCCCCATCAAGGGCCCCATGCCCTTCTGGCCTTCAAATCTTACTTGGATTTCTGTTTTCATACATATATTTCACCTATATGTTATTATAAATATCGCAGGTTCCCAATACCATTCTTCATCCAGCAGAGTGATTCCTCACCCAAATCAAACAGGTTCTTAACACTAACCATACACTCTTCCCTCAATCTAACTTTACACAAGAGCAGGGACAGAGTGTGTCTTACAATACAGGAATGTGGGGGATCTTCCACCTGCTAAGAACCTCAAAGGTCCATGCAGAAATGATACCTGGAGAAGATGTAGGCAGCTATGAAGGACCTGAGAGAGCAGAAGTCATCTTCCATGGCAAACAACCTGGTCAGGATGAAGGGATGTATCTGAATGAGCCTCTCTCTTCTTAATGTAGACAAGATGGACCAAAGCAGGCCTGTGTGGAGAGATGTTCCTTGGTGCCTGTGTTTGATATTCCATTCTAACTTGTGAAAGTGTCACAGGAAGGAGGGGCAGCCTCCATTTCATGGGAGCCTTGGAAGCAACTGTTAGGACACAGTGGTTGCCAAGGCAGTGACCTCATTCAGTTCCTGAAGGAAGTGACCTCACCTCACTTCCTTGGTGATGGAACTCTCTGAACTTGGGATCCAGGAAGGCAGGCACCCAGAGCCAGTCCCAGTCCCAGTCCCAGTGGGCTCACTTGTTTGGATTTCCCAAGGACAGAGTCAGTCTTTCTTGGTACCCACTGATGTGAGGATGGCCAAATGCCAGGAAAGCTCTGCCGTGGGGCCTTTCCTGAGAAAGCAGGTAGTGGCTCACCGCTGGTTCCTGACAACTTCACAGAGTTGGCCCAGGAGGCCAGATGTGAGACAGGAAAGGCACTTTCGGGGGAACATAGTATGACCCACCAGTCAGACGACACTCCGGGTAGTCACAGACCAACTTGGAAGGAGGTGCCTTTGTGGGTGTGGGTGTGAGTTTGTGGTTTGGTCTCATGTTCTGAGAATAGGTAGGAAAGGCGGTTTGTTTGGTTTGGAGTGGACTGTTTCTAGTAAGGCTTTTGACAAGGCGAGTGTTTCTATGTTTGTGTATCCCACTGTGTCCCTGGTTGTAGACATTAGAAAAGAGAATGCATCAATGGATGTGTCCTGTCTAGTAGAAAGCTTCCCAGCATTCATCCTGCCCAATTTATGAATGGACTGCGGCTTGCCTTATGGATGGGCAACACCTACTATCTTCCTAAGTTCCTGTTTTCTTCCTGAATTCTGGCCACTCTCCAGAATAGGCTCATGGTTTTGTGTCCAAGATATGTACCACCTCCAAGCTCGGTGGCATGGCCATGTACTGGATAGTTGAAAGGAATGGTGAGCATCTCAGAAAACTCAGATATCAGTGTGACCAGTAAAGTCTCCCTGGAGAAAGCCTGCTTTGGGCCTTTGGCTTACCTATTGTTCTGTTGCCCTGAATGTCAGGAAGGCCTTTGCCTCAGGGCACCCCATTGTGAAGCCTGAAGAAAACAGTTTTCAAATGGAAATGAATGGGCATCACCTGTGGCTCTTTGCTTAATTGCTTTGCAAAGGGATGTGTCTGAATCAGCCTCTTGGCCCTGTGTGAGGCTGTGGCTTAGATTGTCAGCCCCTGATGTATCCAAAGAAAAATCCCATTTGTGCATCCAAAGCCAAATTGGCACAAAAGCAGTCATCCTGGATGAGGTCTCTCGCCTTCCTCTGTAAGGTTCCTGACCTCCATCAAGTGAGAATAGGGATCCTTTGTGTCAAATGAGTCCTTCAAAGCCAGGCAGAGGCTAGCCCATAGGTGCTTGGGTTTTCTCATGACTCCAGTTCACACAAACAATCTATACCCTGCAGTCAGTAGGCCTCCAATTGGAGAAGTAGAGCAGTATTAAAGGCAGGCCTATTTGATCACTCCAGGTTCACAGGATGGGTGTCCAGTCCACCTTGATATTAGGCAAATGAGAGGCAAGGGAGCTTATTGTGGACACTGTCTTGGGCTGTGCCCCTCACGGAAACCTCTAGCCAGAGGTTATGATGAGTGTCTATATGGAAGAAGATGAGGGCCATGTGGCAGTGTTTTGGTTTGAATTGTGGTGTGGCAGTGGGAAGAGATGACTGGGTCCACCTGGGCTTGAACTCTGGTGTGATTCCCCTTGGAGACTGAGTTCTGGAACTGACCTCAGAGAAGTATTGCCGTGAATTGTGTCGGGATGTTAGGAGGCCACGCATGAGAGTCGCCCTTGGAAACTGAGATCTAGGCCCAGGCTGGCTTTCCACAGAGCACTGGGAATCTCAGCCCGGATATCACATGATTTTATTCTTAAAGACCTGGCAGCCATCATGGAGAGTCCAAACACACGTGGACCACACATTGTAGACCTCAATGGGCCTGGCTTCCTGTGACCTTTTGGCCACTCTTTGGGAAGCCTTGTTTGTGAGAGTTCTCCAGAGCTTTCGTTGAAATGAGCTTCCTCACCATTTAATGGTTCCTGAAGGAATGGAAACCCACAGTGCCTCCAACTTCATCCTTTAAAAATGGCTAGCTAGATAAATACCATGACATTTTTGAAATTCCCATGACCAGGTGGCACTGGAGAACCTCTGGATGTCCTGTTGCTGATCATGAGTGTACCAGACAGTGCCTTGATTGAGTGGGTTTCATGAAAATGGTGTAAAACAGAGATGCCAGTAAGTTGGGGCCTGCTGAGTAGTGGGCCTAGAGCAGTGGTGTGCAGGTGTGTGATAAAACATCTGTGGTGGGGCCATGTGGATCTGCCATTGGCTTCCAAATGGCTTGTGACTGACATGGTGCAGTGAGCAGACACTTCTATGTAAAGGCATCTTGTTATATGGAGAGGTTTCAGGGCAATGTTCAGAATCAGGTTGCTATGGTCAAGGGGGCAAGCTCTGTGGGATAGAAGCCTGGCTGGTGCATTCTCCTAGGACCTTGACCCACCACACGTGACAGAACTCCCTCCAGCACTGTGTCTCAGTTGAACTCCTTGTATTTCCTGAAGCAAATTCCAAACTCCCAGTGCACAGCAGGAAACACCACGAAAAGTGGAGGATGACCAAATGGCTTCACAGTCCACACAGGGAGACACTTAGACCCCAGTGGCCACAGTTTACCTGCAAAGAGAGAATTCAGCACTTCTGCCTCATGTTCATTGGAAAATCAGAAACCATGTCCTCCAGGTCACCTGGATGCAGACCAGGTTTGATGGTCTCACTACAAAGGAAGCTAAAGCTCCTGACAAAAACATACATTTCAAGTGCCCAACCTCAGAGGCAGTTTCTCACGAAGTTTTAGGCCAGCAGAGCTCCACGTTTGTGGAGTGTTTACCCTGTCCCTTACTCATGGAAACTAGTCTACCACCTCCAAGTTTGTGAACTCCTGAGCATTTTCCATTCCACATATGTATTCACAGCATTTCTAACTCTTCTCCTCAAATTGTGTCTTATTTATTGTGAAGGTAATGTCAAGGCAATGTTCTGGATGAGAGTGGGAAGATATTTTGTAGCACATATTGGCCTACACATTGGATTCATTTTCCTATTTTCCGTTCGAAATACTGAATCCCTGACACTAACCCATACCCTACTAGATTGTGACTACGAATGCTAATATGATGGAGAAAAATAACTCAAACAGAATAGAAATACAGGCAGTTCAGAGGAGGCCTGGTGTATAGTTGGACTGGCCTTTGGCATTATAAAGGGTAGGTGTTATAAATCTAGTCCAATTCAATAGAAATAGTTCTCCATGTGTTTTGAAAGTTAACAAATATGTGAATTCCTGTCTCCCTTTCTCTGTAGCCTATTCAGCAACATGCATTTTTACATGCACATATACAATCTTACCTCCTATCCCACGTCCATTCTTGTGAGGTGGCTGACTTGGCAGATACAAATTGTGAGAAGAGATCACTCCTCCTAAACGCTGTTGGAACTGAGAATTCAACCTCCAGGTGAGCTTCCCACTTGAACAACATGATACATAAATACATGTTCAGTAAAATAAATATTTTTGGATCTGTGGCTGATAAATATTTCATGATGAATTTCGATTGGCATATATATTTCTACTCTTTAATGTCTGTGTTTGTGTGTGTGTTTTTTTTGTATATATATATATATATATATATATATATATATATATATATATACACACATACACACACTCTCCAGATTTTTCAAAATATGAAATGTATGTGTCATATTATATACTCCCTAAATTTTTCATGTTCATATATGCGGATTTATAATCAACTTTTCACAAGATTATTCTCAGAAATAGTCATCCACCTGAAATACATATTTGTTTCCTAGTGCTGAAATCCTAATATTTCTACAGTAACTGACCCAGTTTAACATGAATGCAAGTAGATTCCTATGGGACATGATGTGTGTTTTGACGTTCATTTTTATTCAACACTGGTACATTACTATTTCTTCAGTTGATGCACATCATAGGATATGTATTTCATCCTCAAGTTCACAAATTTCTAGGCATTTATTTCCCTTTCAATCACTTCCTGCTTCAGAACACATGTATTCCTCCACGTTTCTTGACTGGTCTTTTCATGAGACTTCTTTCCAAACACATTCTTTTCCATTTCCATAATCCCTTGTGAAGCAAAACTCACACCCCCTTCATGGTAAACCATAACCCCAATATCACCATTAGATGTATAACTGGTTAGAATGAATGGTTGTGTATCAATATTAGATTTCCTATATATTTTCAGATATCAATGCAATCCATTATTTAAATTGGAACCTGTTACACTATTTATTCACAGTATGGTCTATTCATGCATTATCTCTATATTCATAGACCCAGGGTACACCTATTTGTACCCCCAAAGGCTAATTTATATGTCTTCAACATATTACTCCCAGAAATGGTGGAAGAAACACTCATGTCACCTGATCTACATATACATTTTATCACAGTGATATTCTGGACACAAAATGCAAAGGTCACACTTATGAATGCACCAAAGCCTCATTGGAAAGTGAGCATGGATTACTAAAAACATCCTTGTCCAGGTTGCCTAATGCTCTCAAATGTCAATGCTATTGGTGACTACACATTTGTTTCTTCCTAAGATGATATATTCAACCTCAACCCTGTTGAAAATGTCTAATCCACTCACTCACTTTATACTTTGCCTGATTTCCTAATGTCTCTATTGATATCTGCTTTCCTACATATGTTCCCCAGTTCATCATTGTGACTGACTCTTCACATGTGCTGACGTTTACATTCACTCTCTAACCGACACCCTATTGCTAAAGAACTTTTGGTCCAAATTGTATACTCACTCTTCTTCCAAAACTTACCAACTATCTTCCTAATCCTACCTACTATCCCTTTTTGACTGGATGTTCTCTTCTACATTCAATCATCCAAGGTACAAGGTCCTATGCCATTGTATATCGATTTATCTGAGACATCTGTGCAGAAAGTCATTCAAAGCTAAGTATCCCCATCAAGGGCCCCATGCCCTTCTGGCCTTCAAATCTTACTTGGATTTCTGTTTTCATACATACATTTCACCTATATATTATTATAAATATCGCAGGTTCCCAATACCATTCTTCATCCAGCAGAGTGATTCCTAAGCCACATCAAACAGGTTCTTAACCCTAACCATACACTCTTCCCTCAATCTAACTTTACAGAAGAGCAGGGACAGAGTGGGTCTTACAATACAGGAAGGTGGGGGATCTTCCACCTGCTGAGAACCTCAAAGGTCCATGCAGAAATGATACCTGGAGAAGATGTAGGCAGCTATGAAGGACCTGAGAGAGCAGAAGTCATCTTCCATGGCAAACAACCTGGTCAGGATGAAGGGATGTGTCTGAATGAGCCTCTTTCTTCTTCATGTAGACAAGATGGACCAAAGCAGGCCTGTGTGGAGAGCTGTTCCTTGGTGCCTGTGGTTGATATTCCATTCTAACTTGTGAAAGTGTCACAGGAAGGAGGGGCAGCCTCCATCTCATGGGAGCCTTGGAAGCAACTGTTAGGACACAGTGGTTGCCAAGGCAGTGACCTCATTCAGTTCCTGAAGGAAGTGACCTCACCTCACTTCCTTGGTGATGGAACTCTCTGAACTTGGGATCCAGGAAGCCAGGCACCCAGAGCCACTCCCAGTCCTAGTCCCAGTGGGCTCACTTGTTTGGATTTCCCAAGGACAGAGTCAGTCTTTCTTGGTACCCACTGATGTGAGGATGGCCAAATGCCAGGAAAGCTCTGCCGATGGGAATTTTCTGACAAAGCAGGTAGTGGCTCACCGCTGGCTCCTGACAACTTCACAGAGTTGGCCAAGGAGGCCAGATGTGAGACAGGACAGGCCCTTTTGGGGGAACATAGTATGGCCCACCAGTCAGACGACATTCCGGGTAGTCACAGACCAACTTGGAAGGAGGTGCCTTTGTGGGTGTGGGTGTGAGTTTGTGGTTTGGTCTCATGTTCTGAGAATAGGTAGGAAAGGCGGTTTGTTTGGTTTGGAGTGGACTGTTTCTAGTAAGGCTTTTGACAAGGCGAGTGTTTCTATGTTTGTGCATCCCACTGTGTCCCTGGTTGTAGACATTAGAAAAGAGAATGCATCAATGGATGTGTCCTGTCTAGTAGAAAGCTTCCCAGCATTCATCCTGCCCAATTTATGAATGGACTGCGGCTTGCCTTATGGATGGGCAACACCTACTATCTTCCTAAGTTCCTGTTTTCTTCCTGAATTCTGGCCACTCTCCAGAATAGGCTCATGGTTTTGTGTCCAAGATATGTACCACCTCCAAGCTCGGTGGCATGGCCATGTACTGGATAGTTGAAAGGAATGGTGAGCATCTCAGAAAACTCAGATATCAGTGTGACCAGTAAAGTCTCCCTGGAGAAAGCCTGCTTTGGGCCTTTGGCTTACCTATTGTTCTGTTGCCCTGAATGTCAGGAAGGCCTTTGCCTCAGGGCACCCCATTGTGAAGCCTGAAGAAAACAGTTTTCAAATGGAAATGAATGGGCATCACCTGTGGCTCTTTGCTTAATTGCTTTGCAAAGGGATGTGTCTGAAACAGCCTCTTGGCCCTGTGTGAGGCTGTGGCTTAGATTGTCAGCCCCTGATGTATCCAAAGAAAGATCCCATGTGTGCATCCAAAGCCAAATTGGCACAAAAGCAGTCATCCTGGATGAGGTCTCTCGCCTTCCTCTGTAAGGTTCCTGACCTCCATCAAGTGAGAATAGGGATCCTTTGTGTCAAATGAGTCCTTCAAAGCCATGCAGAGGCTAGCTCATAGGTGCTTGGGTTTTCTCATGACTCCAGTTCACACAAACAATCTATACCCGGCAGTCAGTAGGCCTCCAATTGGAGAAGTAGAGCAGTATTAAAGGCAGGCCTATTTGATCACTCCAGGTTCACAGGATGGGTGTCCAGTCCACCCTGACATTAGGCAAATGAGAGGCAAGGGAGCTTATTGTGGACACTGTCTTGGGCTGTGCCCCTCATGGAAACCTCTAGCCAGAGGTTATGATGAGTGTCTATATGGAAGAAGATGAGGGCCATGTGGCAGTGTTTTGGTTTGAATTGTGGTGTGGCAGTGGGAAGAGATGACTGGGTCCACCTGGGCTTGAACTCTGGTGTGATTCCCCTTGGAGACTGAGTTCTGGAACTGACCTCAGAGAAGTATTGCCGTGAATTGTGTCGGGATGTTAGGAGGCCACGCATGAGAGTCGCCCTTGGAAACTGAGATCTAGGCCCAGGCTGGCTTTCCACAGAGCACTGGGAATCTCAGCCCGGATATCACATGATTTTATTCTTAAAGACCTGGCAGCCATCGTGGAGAGTCCAAGCACACGTGGACCTCACATTGTAGACCTCAATGGGCCTGGCTTCCTGTGACCTTTGGCCACTCTTTGGGAAGCCTTGTTTGTGAGAGTTCTCCAGAGCTTTCGTTGAAATGAGCTTCCTCACCATTTAATGGTTCCTGAAGGAATGGAAACCCACAGTGCCTCCAACTTCATCCTTTAAAAATGGCTAGCTAGATAAATACCATGACATTTTTGAAATTCCCATGACCAGGTGGCACTGGAGAACCTCTGGATGTCCTGTTGCTGTTCATGAGTGTACCAGACAGTGCCTTGATTGAGTGGGTTTCATGAAAATGGTGTAAAACAGAGATGGAAGTAAGTTGGGGCCTGCTGAGTAGTGGGCCTAGAGCAGTGGTGTGCAGGTGTGTGATAAAACATCTGTGGTGGGGCCATGTGGATCTGCCATTGGCTTCCAAATGGCTTGTGACTGACATGGTGCAGTGAGCAGACCCTTCTATGTAAAGGCATCTTGTTATATGGAGAGGATTCAGGGCAATGTTCAGAATCAGGTTGCTATGGTCAAGGGGGCAAGCTCTGTGGGATAGAAGCCTGGCTGGTGCATTCTCCTAGGACCTTGACCCACCACACGTGACAGAACTCCCTCCAGCACTGTGTCCCAGTTGAACTCCTTGTATTTCCTGAAGCAAATTCCAAAATCCCAGTGCAGCAGCAAGAAACACCACGAAAAGTGGAGGATGACCAAATGGCTTCACAGTCCACACAGGGAGACACTTAGACCCCAGTGGCCACAGTTTACCTGCAAAGAGAGAATTCAGCACTTCTGCCTCATGTTCATTGGAAAATCAGAAACCATGTCCTCCAGGTCACCTAGATGCAGACCAGGTTTGATGGTCTCACTACAAAGGAAGCTAAAGCTCCTGACAACAACATACATTTCAAGTGCCCAAACTCAGAGGCAGTTTCTCACGAAGTCTTTAGGCCAGCAGAGCTCCACGTTTGTGGAGTGTTTACCCTGTCCCTTACTCATGGAAACTAGTCTACCACCTCCAAGGTTGTGATCTCCTGAGCATTTTCCATTCCACATATGTATTCATAGCATTTCTAACACTTCTCCTCAAATTGTGTCTTACTTATTGCGAAGGGAATGTCAAGGCAATGTTCTGGATGAGAGTGGGAAGATTTTTTTGTAGCACATTTTGGCCTACACATTGGATTCATTTTCCTATTTTCCGTTCGAAATACTGAATCCCTGACACTAACCCATACCCTACTAGATTGTGACTACGAATACTAATATGATGGAGAAAAATAACTCAAACAGAATAGAAATACAGGCAGTTCAGAGGAGGCCTGGTGTATAGTTGGACTTGCCTTTTGCATTATAAAGGGTTGGTGTTATAAATCTAGTCCAATTTAATAGAAATAGTTCTCCATGTGTTTTGAAAGTTAACAAATATGTGAATTCCTGTCTCCCTTTCTCTGTAGCCTATTCAGCAACATGCATTTTTACATGCACATATAGAATCCTACCTCCTATCCCACGTCCATTCTTGTGAGGTGGCTGACTTGGCAGATACAAATTGTGAGAAGAGATCACTCCTCCTAAACGCTGTTGGAACTGAGAATTCAACCTCCAGGTGAGCTTCCCACTTGAACAACATGATACATAAGTACATGTTCAGTAAGATAAATATTTTTGGATCTGTGGATGATAAATATTTCATGATGAATTTCGATTGGCATATATATTTCTACTCTTTAATGTCTGTGTTTGTGTGTGTGGTTTTTTTTTGTATATATATATACACACACATACACACACTCTCCAGATTTTTCAAAATATGAAATGTATGTGTCATATTATATACTCCCTAAATTCATTCATGTTCATATATGTGGATTTATAATCAACTTTTCACAAGATTATTCTCAGAAATAGTCATCCACCTGAAATACATATTTGTTTCCTAGTGCTGAAATCCTAATATTTCTACAGTAACTGACCCAGTTTAACATGAATGCAAGTAGATTCCTATGGGACATGATGTGTGTTTTGACGTTCATTTTTATTCAACACTGGTACATTACTATTTCTTCAGTTGATGCACATCATAGGATATGTATTTCATCCTCAAGTTCACAAATTTCTAGGCATTTATTTCCCTTTCAATCACTTCCTGCTTCAGAACACATGTATTCCTCCACGTTTCTTGACTGGTCTTTTCATGAGACTTCTTTCCAAACACATTCTTTTCCATTTCCATAATCCCTTGTGAAGCAAAACTCACACCCCCTTCATGGTAAACCATAACCCCAATATCACCATTAGATGTATAACTGGTTAGAATGAATGGTTGTGTATCAATATTAGATTTCCTATATATTTTCAGATATCAATGCAATCCATTATTTAAATTGGAACCTCTTATACTATTTATTCACAGTATGGTCTATTCATGCATTATCTCTATATTCATAGACCCAGGGTACACCTATTTGTACCCCCAAAGGCTAATTTATATGTCTTCAACATATTACTCCCAGAAATGGTGGAAGAAACACTCATGTCACCTGATCTACATATACATTTTATCACAGTGATATTCTGGACACAAAATGCAAAGGTCACACTTATGATTGCACCAAAGCCTCATTGGAAAGTGAGCATGGATTACTAAAAACATCCTTGTCCAGGTTGCCTAATGCTCTCAAATGTCAATGCTATTGGTGACTACACATTTGTTTCTTCCTAAGATGATATATTCAACCTCAACCCTGTTGAAAATGTCTAATCCATTCACTCACTTTATACTTTGCCTGATTTCCTAATGTCTCTATTGATATCTGCTTTCCTACATATGTTCCCCAGTTCATCATTGTGACTGACTCTTCACATGTGCTGACGTTTACATTCACTCTCTAACCGACACCCTATTGCTAAAGAACTTTTGGTCCAAATTGTATACTCACTCTTCTTCCAAAACTTACCAACTATCTTCCTAATCCTACCTACTATCCCTTTTTGACTGGATGTTCTCTTCTACATTCAATCATCCAAGGTACAAGGTCCTATGCCATTGTATATCGATTTATCTGAGACATCTGTGCAGAAAGTCATTCAGAGCTAAGTATCCCCATCAAGGGCCCCATGCCCTTCTGGCCTTCAAATCTTACTTGGATTTCTGTTTTCATACATATATTTCACCTATATATTATTATAAATATCCCAGGTTCCCAATACCATTCTGCATCCAGCAGAGTGATTCCTCACCCAAATCTAACAGGTTCTTAACCCTAACCATACACTCTTCCCTCAATCTAACTTTACAGAAGATCAGGGACAGTGGGTCTTACAATACAGGAATGTGAGGGAACTTCAACCTGCTGAGAACCTCAAAGGTCCATGCAGAAATGATACCTGGAGAAGATGTAGGCAGCTATGAAGGACCTGGTAGAGCAGAAGTCATCTTCCATGGCAAACAACCTGGTCAGGATGAAGGGATGTGTCTGAATGAGCCTCTCTCTTCTTAATGTAGACAAGATGGACCAAAGCAGGCCTGTGTGGAGAGCTGTTCCTTGGTGCCTGTGGTTGATATTCCATTCTAACATGTGAAAGTGTCACAGGAAGGAGGGGCAGCCTCCATCTCATGGGAGCCTTGAAAGCAACTCTTAGGACACAGTGGTTGCCAAGGCAGTGACCTCATTCAGTTCATGAAGGAAGTGACCTCACCTCACTTCCTTGGTGATGGAACTCTCTGAACTTGGGATCCAGGAAGCCAGGCACCCAGAGCCAGTCCCAGTCCCAGTCCCAGTGGGCTCACTTGTTTGGATTTACCAAGGACAGAGTCAGTCTTTCTTGGTACCCACTGATGTGAGAATGGCCAAATGCCAGGAAAGCTCTGCCGAGGGGCCTTTCCTGAGAAAGCAGGTAGTGGCTCACCGCTGGCTCCTGACAACTTCACAGAGTTGGCCAAGGAGGCCAGATGTGAGACAGGACAGTCCCTTTTGGGGGAACATAGTATGGCCCACCAGTCAGACGAAACTCCGTGTAGTCACAGACCAACTTGGAAGGAGGTGCCTTTGTGGGTGTGGGTGTGAGTTTGTGGTTTGGTCTCATGTTCTGAGAATAGGTAGGAAAGGCGGTTTGTTTGGTTTGGAGTGGACTGTTTCTAGTAAGGCTTTTGACAAGGCGAGTGTTTCTATGTTTGTGTATCCCACTGTGTCCCTGGTTGTAGACATTAGAAAAGAGAATGCATCAATGGATGTGTCCTGTCTAGTAGAAAGCTTCCCAGCATTCATCCTGCCCAATTTATGAATGGACTGCGGCTTGCCTTATGGATGGGCAACACCTACTATCTTCCTAAGTTCCTGTTTTCTTCCTGAATTCTGGCCACTCTCCAGAATAGGCTCATGGTTTTGTGTCCAAGATATGTACCACCTCCAAGCTCGCTGGCATGGCCATGTACTGGATAGTTGAAAGGAATGGTGAGCATCTCAGAAAACTCAGATATCAGTGTGACCAGTAAAGTCTCCCTGGAGAAAGCCTGCTTTGGGCCTTTGGCTTACCTATTGTTCTGTTGCCCTGAATGTCAGGAAGGCCTTTGCCTCAGGGCACCCCTTTGTGAAGCCTGAAGTAAACAGTTTTCAAATGGAAATGAATGGGCATCACCTGTGGCTCTTTGCTTAATTGCTTTGCAAAGGGATGTGTCTGAATCAGCCTCTTGGCCCTGTGTGAGGCTGTGGCTTAGAGTGTCAGCCCCTGATGGATCCAAAGAAAGATCCCATGTGTGCATCCAAAGCCAAATTGGCACAAAAGCAGTCATCCTGGATGAGGTCTCTCGCCTTCCTCTGTAAGGTTCCTGACCTCCATCAAGTGAGATTAGGGATCCTTTGTGTCAAATGAGTCCTTCAAAGCCATGCAGAGGCTAGCCCATAGGTGCTTGGGTTTTCTCATGACTCCAGTTCACACAAACCATCTATACCCGGCAGTCAGTAGGCCTCCAATTGGAGAAGTAGAGCAGTATTAAAGGCAGGCCTATTTGATCACTCCAGGTTCACAGGATGGGTGTCCAGTCCACCCTGACATTAGGCAAATGAGAGGCAAGGGAGCTTATTGTGGACACTGTCTTGGGCTGTGGCCCTCATGGAAACCTCTAGCCAGAGGTTATGATGAGTGTCTATATGGAAGAAGATGAGGGCCATGTGGCAGTGTTTTGGTTTGAATTGTGGTGTGGCAGTGGGAAGAGATGACTGGGTCCACCTGGGCTTGAACTCTGGTGTGATTCCCCTTGGAGACTGAGTTCTGGAACTGACCTCAGAGAAGTATTGCCGTGAATTGTGTCGGGATGTTAGGAGGCCACACATGAGAGTCGCCCTTGGAAACTGAGATCTAGGCCCAGGCTGGCTTTCCACAGAGCACTGGGAATCTCAGCCCGGATATCACATGATTTTATTCTTAAAGACCTGGCAGCCATCGAGGAGAGTCCAAACACATGTGGACCTCACATTGTAGACCTCAATGGGCCTGGCTTCCTGTGACCTTTGGCCACTCTTTGGGAAGCCTTGTTTGTGAGAGTTCTCCAGAGCTTTCGTTGAAATGAGCTTCCTCACCATTTAATGGTTCCTGAAGGAATGGAAACCCACAGTGCCTCCAACTTCATCCTTTAAAAATGGCTAGCTAGATAAATACCATGACATTTTTGAAATTCCCATGACCAGGTGGCACTGGAGAACCTTTGGATGTCCTGTTGCTGATCCTGAGTGTACCAGACAGTGCCTTGATTGACTGGGTTTCATGAAAATGGTGTAAAACAGAGATGCCAGTAAGTTGGGGCCTGCTTAGTAGTGGGCCTAGAGCAGTGGTGTGCAGGTGTGTGATAAAACATCTGTGGTGGGGCCATGTGGATCTGCCATTGGCTTCCAAATGGCTTGTGACTGACATGGTGCAGTGAGCAGACCCTTCTATGTAAAGGCATCTTGTTATATGGAGAGGTTTCAGGGCAATGTTCAGAATCAGGTTGCTATGGTCAAGGGGGCAAGCTTTGTGGGATAGAAGCCTGGCTGGTGCATTCTCCTAGGACCTTGACCCACCACACGTGACAGAACTCCCTCCAGCACTGTGTCCCAGTTGAACTCCTAGTATTTCCTGAAGCAAATTCCAAACTCCCAGTGCAGCAGCAAGAAACACCACGAAAAGTGGAGGATGACCAAATGGCTTCACAGTCCACACAGGGAGACACTTAGACCCCAGTGGCCACAGTTTACATGCAAAGAGAGAATTCAGCACTTCTGCCTCATGTTCATTGGAAAATCAGAAACCATGTCCTCCAGGTCACCTAGATGAAGACCAGGTTTGATGGTCTCACTACAAAGGAAGCTAAAGCTCCTGACAACAACATACATTTCAAGTGCCCAAACTCAGAGGCAGTTTCTCACGAAGTCTTTAGGCCAGCAGAGCTCCACGTTTGTGGACTGTTTACCCTGTCGCTTACTCATGGAAACTAGTCTACCACCTCCAAGGTTGTGAACTCCTGAGCATTTTCCATTCCACATATGTATTCATAGCATTTCTAACTCTTCTTCTCAAATTGTGTCTTACTTATTGCGAAGGTAATGTCAAGGCAATGTTCTGGATGAGAGTGGGAAGATATTTTTGTAGCACATATTGGCCTACACTTTGGATTCATTTTCCTATTTTCCGTTCGAAATACTGAATCCCTGACACTAACCCATACCCTACTAGATTGTGACTACGAATACTAATATGATGGAGAAAAATAACTCAAACAGAATAGAAATACAGGCAGTTCAGAGGAGGCCTGGTTTATAGTTTGACTTGCCTTTTGCATTATAAAGGGTAGGTGTTATAAATCTAGTCCAATTTAATAGAAATAGTTCTCCATGTGTTTTGAAAGTTAACAAATATGTGAATTCCTGTCTCCCTTTCTCTGTAGCCTATTCAGCAACATGCATTTTTACATGCACATATAGAATCCTACCTCCTATCCCACGTCCATTCTTGTGAGGTGGCTGACTTGGCAGATACAAATTGTGAGAAGAGATCACTCCTCCTAAACGCTGTTGGAACTGAGAATTCAACCTCCAGGTGAGCTTCCCACTTGAACAACATGATACATAAATACATGTTCGGTAAAATAAATATTTTTGGATCTGTGGATGATAAATATTTCATGATGAATTTCGATTGGCATATATATTTCTACTCTTTAATGTCTGTGTTTGTGTGTGTGTTTTTGTGTGTGTGTATATATATATATACACACACATACACACACTCTCCAGATTTTTCAAAATATGAAATGTATGTGTCATATTATATACTCCCTAAATTCATTCATGTTCATATATGTGGATTTATAATCAACTTTTCACAAGATTATTCTCAGAAATAGTCATCCACCTGAAATACATATTTGTTTCCTAGTGCTGAAATCCTAATATTTCTACAGTAACTGACCCAGTTTAACATGAATGCAAGTAGATTCCTATGGGACATGATGTGTGTTTTGACGTTCATTTTTATTCAACACTGGTACATTACTATTTCTTCAGTTGATGCACATCATAGGATATGTATTTCATCCTCAAGTTCACAAATTTCTAGGCATTTATTTCCCTTTCAATCACTTCCTGCTTCAGAACACATGTATTCCTCCACGTATCTTGACTGGTCTTTTCATGAGACTTCTTTCCAAACACATTCTTTTCCATTTCCATAATCCCTTGTGAAGCAAAACTCACACCCCCTTCATGGTAAACCGTAACCCCAATATCACCATTAGATGTATAACTGGTTAGAATGAATGGTTGTGTATCAATATTAGATTTCCTATATATTTTCAGATATCAATGCAATCCATTATTTAAATTGGAACCTGTTATACTATTTATTCACAGTATGGTCTATTCATGCATTATCTCTATATTCATAGACCCAGGGTACACCTATTTGTACCCCCAAAGGCTAATTCATATGTCTTCAACATATTACTCCCAGAAATGGTGGAAGAAACACTCATGTCACCTGATCTACATATACATTTTATCACAGTGATATTCTGGACACAAAATGCAAAGGTCACACTTATGATTGCACCAAAGCCTCATTGGAAAGTGAGCATGGATTACTAAAAACATCCTTGTCCAGGTTGCCTAATGCTCTCAAATGTCAATGCTATTGGTGACTACACATTTGTTTCTTCCTAAGATGATATATTCAACCTCAACCCTGTTGAAAATGTCTAATCCACTCACTCACTTTATACTTTGCCTGATTTCCTAATGTCTCTATTGATATCTGCTTTCCTACATATGTTCCCCAGTTCATCATTGTGACTGACTCTTCACATGTGCTGACGTTTACATTCACTCTCTAACCGACACCCTATTGCTAAAGAACTTTTGGTCCAAATTGTATACTCACTCTTCTTCCAAAACTTACCAACTATCTTCCTAATCCTACCTACTATCCCTTTTTGACTGGATGTTCTCTTCTACATTCAATCATCCAAGGTACAAGGTCCTATGCCATTGTATATCGATTTATCTGAGACATCTGTGCAGAAAGTCATTCAAAGCTAAGTATCCCAATCAAGGGCCCCATGCCCTTCTGGCCTTCAAATCTTACTTGGATTTCTGTTTTCATACATATATTTCACCTATATATTATTATAAATATCGCAGGTTCCCAATACCATTCTTCATCCAGCAGAGTGATTCCTCACCCAAATCAAACAGGTTCTTAACACTAACCATACACTCTTCCCTCAATCTAACTTTACAGAAGAGCAGGGACAGAGTGGGTCTCACAATACAGGAATGTGGGGGATCTTCCACCTGCTGAGGCCCTCAAAGGTCCATGCAGAAATGATACCTGGAGAAGATGTAGGCAGCTATGAAGGACCTGAGAGAGCAGAAGTCATCTTCCATGGCAAACAACCTGGTCAGGATGAAGGGATGTGTCTGAATGAGCCTCTCTCTTCTTAATGTAGACAAGATGGACCAAAGCAGGCCTGTGTGGAGAGCTGTTCCTTGGTGCCTGTGGTTGATATTCCATTCTAACTTGTGAAAGTGTCACAGGAAGGAGGGGCAGCCTCCATATCATGGGAGCCTTGGAAGCAACTGTTAGGACACAGTGGTTGCCAAGGCAGTGACCTCATTCAGTTCCTGAAGGAAGTGACCTCACCTCACTTCCTTGGTGATGGAACTCTCTGAACTTGGGATCCAGGAAGCCAGGCACCCAGAGCCAGTCCCAGTCCCAGTCCCAGTGGGCTCACTTGTTTGGATTTCCCAAGGACAGAGTCAGTCTTTCTTGGTACCCACTGATGTGAGGATGGCCAAATGCCAGGAAAGCTCTGCCAAGGGGCCTTTCCTGAGAAAGCAGGTAGTGGCTCACCGCTGGCTCCTGACAACTTCACAGAGTTGGCCAAGGAGGCCAGATGTGAGACAGGACAGGCCCTTTTGGGGGAACATAGTATAGCCCACCAGTCAGACGACACTCCGGGTAGTCACAGACCAACTTGGAAGGAGGTGCCTTTGTGGGTGTGGGTGTGAGTTTGTGGTTTGGTCTCAGGTTCTGAGAATAGGTAGGAAAGGCGGTTTGTTTGGTTTGGAGTGGACTGTTTCTAGTAAGGCTTTTGACAAGGCGAGTGTTTCTATGTTTGTGCATCCCACTGTGTCCCTAGTTGTAGACATTAAAAAAGAGAATGCATCAATGGATGTGTCCTGTCTAGTAGAAAGCTTCCCAGCATTCATCCTGCCCAATTTATGAATGGACTGCGGCTTGCCTTATGGATGGGCAACACCTACTATCTTCCTAAGTTCCTGTTTTCTTCCTGAATTCTGGCCACTCTCCAGAATAGGCTCATGGTTTTGTGTCCAAGATATTTACCACCTCCAAGCTCGGTGGCATGGCCATGTACTGGATAGTTGAAAGGAATGGTGAGCATCTCAGAAAACTCAGATATCAGTGTGACCAGTAAAGTCTCCCTGGAGAAAGCCTGCTTTGGGCCTTTGGCTTACCTATTGTTCTGTTGCCCTGAATGTCAGGAAGGCCTTTTCCTCAGGGCACCCCATTGTAAAGCCTGAAGAAAACAGTTTTGAAATGGAAATGAATGGGCATCACCTGTGGCTCTTTGCTTAATTGCTTTGCAAAGGGATGTGTCTGAATCAGCCTCCTGGCCCTGTGTGAGGCTGTGGCTTTGATTGTCAGCCCCTGATGGATCCAAAGAAAGATCCCATGTGTGCATCCAAAGCCAAATTGGCACAAAAGCAGTCATCCTGGATGAGGTCTCTCACCTTCCTCTGTAAGGTTCCTGACCTCCATCAAGTGAGAATAGGGATCCTTTGTGTCAAATGAGTCCTTCAAAGCCATGCAGAGGCTAGCCCATGGGTGCTTGGGTTTTCTCATGACTCCAGTTCACACAAACAATCTATACCCGGCAGTCAGTAGGCCTCCAATTGGAGAAGTAGAGCAGTATTAAAGGCAGGCCTATTTGATCACTCCAGGTTCACAGGATGGGTGTCCAGTCCACCCTGACATTAGGCAAATGAGAGGCAAGGGAGCTTATTGTGGACACTGTCTTGGGCTGTGCCCCTCATGGAAACCTCCAGCCAGAGGTTATGATGAGTGTCTATATGGAAGAAGATGAGGGCCATGTGGCAGTGTTTTGGTTTGAATTGTGGTGTGGCAGTGGGAAGAGATGACTGGGTCCACCAGGGCTTGAACTCTGGTGTGATTCCCCTTGGAGACTGAGTTCTGGAACTGACCTCAGAGAAGTATTGCCGTGAATTGTGTCGGGATGTTAGGAGGCCACGCATGAGAGTCGCCCTTGGAAACTGAGATCTAGGCCCAGGCTGGCTTTCCACAGAGCACTGGGAATCTCAGCCCGGATATCACATGATTTTATTCTTAAAGACCTGGCAGCCATCGTGGAGAGTCCAAACACACGTGGACCTCACATTGTAGACCTCAATGGGCCTGGCTTCCTGTGACCTTTGGCCACTCTTTGGGAAGCCTTGTTTGTGAGAGTTATCCAGAGCTTTCGTTGAAATGAGCTTCCTCACCATTTAATGGTTCCTGAAGGAATGGAAACCCACAGTGCCTCCAACTTCATCCTTTAAAAATGGCTAGCTAGATAAATACCATGACATTTTTGAAATGCCCATGACCAGGTGGCACTGGAGAACCTTTGGATGTCCTGTTGCTGATCATGAGTGTACCAGACAGTGCCTTGATTGACTGGGTTTCATGAAAATGGTGTAAAACAGAGATGCCAGTAAGTTGGGGCCTGCTGACTAGTGGGCCTAGAGCAGTGGTGTGCAGGTGTGTGATAAAACATCTGTGGTGGGGCCATGTGGATCTGCCATTGGCTTCCAAATGGCTTGTGACTGACATGGTGCAGTGAGCAGACCCTTCTATGTAAAGGCATCTTGTTATATGGAGAGGTTTCAGGGCAATGTTCAGAATCAGGTTGCTATGGTCAAGGGGGCAAGCTCTGTGGGATAGAAGCCTGGCTGGTGCATTCTCCTAGGACCTTGACCCACCACACGTGACAGAACTCCCTCCAGCACTGTGTCCCAGTTGAACTCCTTGTATTTCCTGAAGCAAATTCCAAACTCCCAGTGCAGCAGCAAGAAACACCACGAAAAGTGGAGGATGACCAAATGGCTTCACAGTCCACACAGGGAGACACTTAGACCCCAGTGGCCACAGTTTACCTGCAAAGAGAGAATTCAGCACTTCTGCCTCATGTTCATTGGAAAATCAGAAACCATGTCCTCCAGGTCACCTAGATGCAGACCAGGTTTGATGGTCTCACTACAAAGGAAGCTAAAGCTCCTGACAAAAACATACATTTCAAGTGCCCAAACTCAGAGGCAGTTTCTCACGAAGTCTTTAGGCCAGCAGAGCTCCACGTTTGTGGAGTGTTTACCCTGTCCCTTACTCATGGAAACTAGTCTACCACCTCCAAGGTTGTGAACTCCTGAGCATTTTCCATTCCACATATGTATTCATAGCATTTCTAACTCTTCTCCTCAAATTGTGTCTTACTTATTGCGAAGGTAATGTCAAGGCAATGTTCTGGATGAGAGTGGGAAGATTTTTTTGTAGCACATATTGGCCTACACATTGGATTCAATTTCCTATTTTCCGTTCGAAATACTGAATCCCTGACACTAACCCATACCCTACTAGATTGTGACTACGAATACTAATATGATGGAGAAAAATAACTCAAACAGAATAGAAATACAGGCAGTTCAGAGGAGGCCTGGTGTATAGTTGGACTTGCCTTTTGCATTATAAAGGGTAGGTGTTATAAATCTAGTCCAATTTAATAGAAATAGTTCTCCATGTGTTTTGAAAGTTAACAAATATGTGAATTCCTGTCTCCCTTTCTCTGTAGCCTATTCAGCAACATGCATTTTTACATGCACATATAGAATCCTACCTCCTATCCCACGTCCATTCTTGTGAGGTGGCTGACTTGGCAGATACAAATTGTGAGAAGAGATCACTCCTCCTAAACGCTGTTGGAACTGAGAATTCAACCTCCAGGTGAGCTTCCCACTTGAACAACATGATACATAAATACATGTTCAGTAAAATAAATATTTTTGGATCTGTGGATGATAAATATTTCATGATGAATTTCGATTGGCATATATATTTCTACTCTTTAATGTCTGTGTTTGTGTGTGTGTTTTTTTTGTGTGTGTGTTTTGACGTTCATTTTTATTCAACACTGGTACATTACTATTTCTTCAGTTGATGCACATCATAGGATATGTATTTCATCCTCAAGTTCACAAATTTCTAGGCATTTATTTCCCTTTCAATCACTTCCTGCTTCAGAACACATGTATTCCTCCACGTTTCTTGACTGGTCTTTTCATGAGACTTCTTTCCAAACACATTCTTTTCCATTTCCATAATCCCTTGTGAAGCAAAACTCACACCCCCTTCATGGTAAACCATAACCCCAATATCACCATTAGATGTATAACTGGTTAGAATGAATGGTTGTGTATCAATATTAGATTTCCTATATATTTTCAGATATCAATGCAATCCATTATTTAAATTGGAACCTGTTATACTATTTATTCACAGTATGGTCTATTCATTCATTATCTCTATATTCATAGACCCAGGGTACACCTATTTGTACCCCCAAAGGCTAATTTATATGTCTTCAACATATTACTCCCAGAAATGGTGGAAGAAACACTCATGTCACCTGATCTACATATACATTTTATCACAGTGATATTCTGGACACAAAATGCAAAGGTCACACTTATGATTGCACCAAAGCCTCATTGGAAAGTGAGCATGGATTACTAAAAACATCCTTGTCCAGTTTGCCTAATGCTGTCAAATGTCAATGCTATTGGTGACTACACATTTGTTTCTTCCTAAGATGATATATTCAACCTCAACCCTGTTGAAAATGTCTAATCCACTCACTCACTTTATACTTTGCCTGATTTCCTAATGTCTCTATTGATATCTGCTTTCCTACATATGTTCCCCAGTTCATCATTGTGACTGACTCTTCACATGTGCTGACGTTTACATTCACTCTCTAACCGACACCCTATTGCTAAAGAACTTTTGGTCCAAATTGTATACTCACTCTTCTTCCAATACTTACCAACTATCTTCCTAATCCTACCTACTATCCCTTTTTGACTGTATGTTCTCTTCTACATTCAATCATCCAAGGTACAAGGTCCTATGCCATTGTATATCGATTTATCTGAGACATCTATGCAGAAAGTCATTCAAAGCTAAGGATCCCCATCAAGGGCCCAATGCCCTTCTGGCCTTCAAATCTTACTTGGATTTCTGTTTTCATACATATATTTCACCTATATATTATTATAAATATCGCAGGTTCCCAATACCATTCTTCATCCAGCAGAGTGATTCCTCACCCAAATCAAACAGGTTCTTAACCCTAACCATATACTCTTCCCTCAATCTAACTTTACAGAAGAGCAGGGACAGAGTGGGTCTTACAATACAGGAATGTGGGGGATATTTCACCTGCTGAGAACCTCAAAGGTCCATGCAGAAATGATACCTGGAAAAGATGTAGGCAGCTATGAAGGACCTGAGAGAGCAGAAGTCATCTTCCATGGCAAACAACCTGGTCAGGATGAAGGGATGTGTCTGAATGAGCCTCTCTCTTCTTAATGTAGACAAGATGGACCAAAGCAAGTCTGTGTGGAGAGCTGTTCCTTGGTGCCTGTGGTTGATATTCCATTCTAACTTGTGAAAGTGTCACAGGAAGGAGGGGCAGCCTCCATCTCATGGGAGCCTTGGAAGCAACTGTTAGGACACAGTGGTTGCCAAGGCAGTGACCTCATTCAGTTCCTGAAGGAAGTGACCTCACCTCAGTTCCTTGGTGATGGAACTCTCTGAACTTGGGATCCAGGAAGCCAGGCACCCAGAGCCAGTCCCAGTCCCAGTCCCAGTGGGCTCACTTGTTTGGATTTCCCAAGGACAGAGTCAGTCTTTCTTGGTACCCACTGATGTGAGGATGGCCAAATGCCAGGAAAGCTCTGCCGAGGGGCCTTTCCTGAGAAAGCAGGTAGTGGCTCACCGCTGGCTCCTGACAACTTCACAGAGTTGGCCAAGGAGGCCAGATGTGAGACAGGACAGGCCCTTTTGGGGGAACATAGTATGGCCCACCAGTCAGACGACACTCCGGGTAGTCACAGACCAACTTGGAAGGAGGTGCCTTTGTGGGTGTGGGTGTGAGTTTGTGGTTTTGTCTCATGTTCTGAGAATAGGTAGGAAAGGCGGTTTGTTTGGTTTGGAGTGGACTGTTTCTAGTAAGGCTTTTGACAAGGCGAGTGTTTCTATGTTTGTGTATCCCACTGTGTCCCTGGTTGTAGACATTAGAAAAGAGAATGCATCAATGGATGTGTCCTGTCTAGTAGAAAGCTTCCCAGCATTCATCCTGCCCAATTTATGAATGGACTGCGGCTTGCCTTATGGATGGGCAACACCTACTATCTTCCTAAGTTCCCGTTTTCTTCCTGAATTCTGGCCACTCTCCAGAATAGGCTCATGGTTTTGTGTCCAAGATATGTACCACCTCCAAGCTCGCTGGCATGGCCATGTACTGGATAGTTGAAAGGAATGGTGAGCATCTCAGAAAACTCAGATATCAGTGTGACCAGTAAAGTCTCCCTGGAGAAAGCCTGCTTTGGGCCTTTGGCTTACCTGTTGTTCTGTTGCCCTGAATGTCAGGAAGGCCTTTGCCTCAGGGCACCCCATTGTGAAGCCTGAAGAAAACAGTTTTCAAATGGAAATGAATGGGCATCACCTGTGGCTCTTTGCTTAATTGCTTTGCAAAGGGATGTGTCTGAATCAGCCTCTTGGCCCTGTGTGAGGCTGTGGCTTAGATTGTCAGCCCCTGATGGATCCAAAGAAAAATCCCATGTGTGCATCGAAAGCCAAATTGGCACAAAAGCAGTCATCCTGGATGAGGTCTCTCGCCTTCCTGTGTAAGGTTCCTGACCTCCATCAAGTGAGATTAGGGATCCTTTGTGTCAAATGAGTCCTTCAAAGCCATGCAGAGGCTAGCCCATAGGTGCTTGGGTTTTCTCATGACTCCAGTTCACACAAACAATCTATACCCTGCAGTCAGTAGGCCTCCAATTGGAGAAGTAGAGCAGTATTAAAGGCAGGCCTATTTGATCACTCCAGGTTCACAGGATGGGTGTCCAGTCCACCCTGACATTAGGCAAATGAGAGGCAAGGGAGCTTATTGTGGACACTGTCTTGGGCTGTGCCCCTCATGGAAACCTCCAGCCAGAGGTTATGATGAGTGTCTATATGGAAGAAGATGAGGGCCATGTGGCAGTGTTTTGGTTTGAATTGTGGTGTGGCAGTGGGAAGAGATGACTGGGTCCACCTGGGCTTGAACTCTGGTGTGATTCCCCTTGGAGACTGAGTTCTGGAACTGACCTCAGAGAAGTATTGCCGTGAATTGTGTCGGGATGTTAGGAGGCCAAGCATGAGAGTCGCCCTTGGAAACTGAGATCTAGGCCCAGGCTGGCGTTCCACAGAGCACTGGGAATCTCAGCCCGGATATCACATGATTTTATTCTTAAAGACCTGGCAGCCATCGTGGAGAGTCCAAACACACGTGGACCACACATTGTAGACCTCAATGGTCCTGGCTTCCTGCGACCTTTTAGCCACTCTTTGGGAAGCCTTGTTTGTGAGAGTTCTCCAGAGCTTTCGTTGAAATGAGCTTCCTCACCATTTAATGGTTCCTGAAGGAATGGAAACCCACAGTGCCTCCAAATTCATCCTTTAGAAATGGCTAGCTAGATAAATACCATGACATTTTTTAAATTCCCATGACCAGGTGGCACTGGAGAACCTTTGGATGTCCTGTTGCTGATCATGAGTGTACCAGACAGTGCCTTGATTGACTGGGTTTCATGAAAATGGTGTAAAACAGAGATGCCAGTAAGTTGGGGCCTGCTGACTAGTGGGCCTAGAGCAGTGGTGTGCAGGTGTGTGATAAAACATCTGTGGTGGGGCCATGTGGATCTGCCATTGGCTTCCAAATGGCTTGTGACTGACATGGTGCAGTGAGCAGACCCTTCTATGTAAAGGCATCTTGTTATATGGAGAGGTTTCAGGGCAATGTTCAGAATCAGGTTGCTATGGTCAAGGGGGCAAGCTCTGTGGGATAGAAGCCTGGCTGGTGCATTCTCCTAGGACCTTGACCCACCACACGTGACAGAACTCCCTCCAGCACTGTGTCCCAGTTGAACTCCTTGGATTTCCTGAAGCAAATTCCAAACTCCCAGTGCAGCAGCAAGAAACACCACGAAAAGTGGAGGATGACCAAATGGCTTCACAGTCCACACAGGGAGACACTTAGACCCCAATGGCCACAGTTTACCTGCAAAGAGAGAATTCAGCACTTCTGCCTCATGTTCATTGGAAAATCAGAAACCATGTCCTCCAGGTCACCTAGATGCAGACCAGGTTTGATGGTCTCACTACAAAGGAAGCTAAAGCTCCTGACAACAACATACATTTCAAGTGCCCAAACTCAGAGGCAGTTTCTCACGAAGTCTTTAGGCCAGCAGAGCTCCACGTTTCTGGAGTGTTTACCCTGTCCCTTACTCATGGAAACTAGTCTACCACCTCCAAGGTTGTGAACTCCTGAGCATTTTCCATTCCACATATGTATTCATAGCATTTCTAACTCTTCTCCTCAAATTGTGTCTTACTTATTGCGAAGGTAATGTCAAGGCAATGTTCTGGATGAGAGTGGGAAGATTTTTTTGTAGCACATATTGGCCTACACATTGGATTCATTTTCCTATTTTCCGTTCGAAATACTGAATCCCTGACACTAACCCATACCCTACTAGATTGTGACTACGAATACTAATATGATGGAGAAAAATAACTCAAACAGAATAGAAATACAGGCAGTTCAGAGGAGGCCTGGTGTATAGTTGGACTTGCCTTTTGCATTATAAAGGGTAGGTGTTATAAATCTAGTCCAATTTAATAGAAATAGTTCTCCATGTGTTTTGAAAGTTAACAAATATGTGAATTCCTGTCTCCCTTTCTCTGTAGCCTATTCAGCAACATGCATTTTTACATGCACATATAGAATCCTACCTCCTATCCCACGTCCATTCTTGTGAGGTGGCTGACTTGGCAGATACAAATTGTGAGAAGAGATCACTCCTCCTAAACGCTGTTGGAACTGAGAATTCAACCTCCAGGTGAGCTTCCCACTTGAACAACATGATACATAAATACATGTTCAGTAAAATAAATATTTTTGGATCTGTGGATGATAAATATTTCATGATGAATTTCGATTGGCATATATATTTCTACTCTTTAATGTCTGTGTTTGTGTGTGTGTTTTTTTGTGTGTATATATATATATATATATATGTATATATACACACACATACACACACTCTCCAGATTTTTCAAAATATGAAATGTATGTGTCATATTATATACTCCCTAAATCATTCATGTTCATATATGTGGATTTATAATCAACTTTTCACAAGATTATTCTCAGAAATAGTCATCCACCTGAAATACATATTTGTTTCCTAGTGCTGAAATCCTAATATTTCTACAGTAACTGACCCAGTTTAACATGAATGCAAGTAGATTCCTATGGGACATGATGTGTATTTTGACGTTCATTTTTATTCAACACTGGTACATTACTATTTCTTCAGTTGATGCACATCATAGGATATGTATTTCATCCTCAAGTTCACAAATTTCTAGGCATTTATTTCCCTTTCAATCACTTCCTGCTTTAGAACACATGTATTCCTCCACGTTTCTTGACTGGTCTTTTCATGAGACTTCTTTCCAAACACATTCTTTTCCATTTCCATAATCCCTTGTGAAGCAAAACTCACACCCCCTTCATGGTAAACCATAACCCCAATATCACCATTAGATGTATAACTGGTTAGAATGAATGGTTGTGTATCAATATTAGAATTCCTATATATTTTCAGATATCAATGCAATCCATTATTTAAATTGGAACCTGTTATACTATTTATTCACAGTATGGTCTATTCATGCATTATCTCTATATTCATAGACCCAGGGTACACCTATTTGTACCCCCAAAGGCTAATTTATATGTCTTCAACATATTACTCCCAGAAATGGTGGAAGAAACACTCATGTCACCTGATCTACATATACATTTTATCACAGTGATATTCTGGACACAAAATGCAAAGGTCACACTTATGATTGCACCAAAGCCTCATTGGAAAGTGAGCATGGATTACTAAAAACATCCTTGTCCAGGTTGCCTAATGCTGTCAAATGTCAATGCTATTGGTGACTACACATTTGTTTCTTCCTAAGATGATATATTCAACCTCAACCCTGTTGAAAATGTCTAATCCACTCACTCACTTTATACTTTGCCTGATTTCCTAATGTCTCTATTGATATCTGCTTTCCTACATATGTTCCCCAGTTCATCATTGTGACTGACTCTTCACATGTGCTGACGTTTACATTCACTCTCTAACCGACACCCTATTGCTAAAGAACTTTTGGTCCAAATTGTATACTCACTCTTCTTCCAAAACATACCAACTATCTTCCTAATCCTACCTACTATCCCTTTTTGACTGGATGTTCTCTTCTACATTCAATCATCCAAGGTACAAGGTCCTACGCCATTGTATATCGATTTATCTGAGACATCTGTGCAGAAAGTCATTCAAAGCTAAGTATCCCAATCAAGGGCCCCATGCCCTTCTGGCCTTCAAATCTTACTTGGATTTCTGTTTTCATACATATATTTCACCTATATATTATTATAAATATCGCAGGTTCCCAATACCATTCTTCATCCAGCAGAGTGATTCCTAAGCCACATCAAACAGGTTCTTAACCCTAACCATACACTCTTCCCTCAATCTAACTTTACAGAAGAGCAGGGACAGAGTGGGTCTTACAATACAGGAATGTGGGGGATCTTCCACCTGCTAAGACCCTCAAAGGTCCATGTAGAAATGATACCTGGAGAAGATGTAGGCAGCTATGAAGGACCTGAGAGAGCAGAAGTCATCTTCCATGGCAAACAACCTGGTCAGGACGAAGGGATGTGTCTGAATGAGCCTCTCTCTTCTTAATGTAGACAAGATGGACCAAAGCAAGTCTGTGTGGAGAGCTGTTCCTTGGTGCCTGTGGTTGATATTCCATTCTAACTTGTGAAAGTGTCACAGGAAGGAGGGGCAGCCTCCATCTCATGGGAGCCTTGGAAGCAACTGTTAGGACACAGTGGTTGCCAAGGCAGTGACCTCATTCAGTTCCTGAAGGAAGTGACCTCACCTCACTTCCTTGGTGATGGAACTCTCTGAACTTGGGATCCAGGAAGCCAGGCACCCAGAGCCAGTCCCAGTCCCAGTCCCAGTGGGCTCACTTGTTTGGATTTCCCAAGGACAGAGTCAGTCTTTCTTGGTACCCACTGATGTGAGGATGGCCAAATGCCAGGAAAGCTCTGCCGAGGGGCCTTTCCTGAGAAAGCAGGTAGTGGCTCACCGCTGGCTCCTGACAACTTCACAGAGTTGGCCAAGGAGGCCAGATGTGAGACAGGACAGGCCCTTTTGGGGGAACATAGTATGGCCCACCAGTCAGACGACACTCCGGGTAGTCACAGACCAACTTGGAAGGAGGTGCCTTTGTGGGTGTGGGTGTGAGTTTGTGGTTTTGTCTCATGTTCTGAGAATAGGTAGGAAAGGCGGTTTGTTTGGTTTGGAGTGGACTGTTTCTAGTAAGGCTTTTGACAAGGCGAGTGTTTCTATGTTTGTGTATCCCACTGTGTCCCTGGTTGTAGACATTAGAAAAGAGAATGCATCAATGGATGTGTCCTGTCTAGTAGAAAGCTTCCCAGCATTCATCCTGCCCAATTTATGAATGGACTGCGGCTTGCCTTATGGATGGGCAACACCTACTATCTTCCTAAGTTCCTGTTTTCTTCCTGAATTCTGGCCACTCTCCAGAATAGGCTCATGGTTTTGTGTCCAAGATATGTACCACCTCCAAGCTCGCTGGCATGGCCATGTACTGGATAGTTGAAAGGAATGGTGAGCATCTCAGAAAACTCAGATATCAGTGTGACCAGTAAAGTCTCCCTGGAGAAAGCCTGCTTTGGGCCTTTGGCTTACCTATTGTTCTGTTGCCCTGAATGTCAGGAAGGCCTTTGCCTCAGGGCACCCCATTGTGAAGCCTGAAGAAAACAGTTTTCAAATGGAAATGAATGGGCATCACCTGTGGCTCTTTGCTTAATTGCTTTGCAAAGGGATGTGTCTGAATCAGCCTCTTGGCCCTGTGTGAGGCTGTGGCTTAGATTGTCAGCCCCTGATGGATCCAAAGAAAAATCCCATGTGTGCATCCAAAGCCAAATTGGCACAAAAGCAGTCATCCTGGATGAGGTCTCTCGCCTTCCTCTGTAAGGTTCCTGACCTCCATCAAGTGAGATTAGGGATCCTTTGTGTCAAATGAGTCCTTCAAAGCCATGCAGAGGCTAGCCCATAGGTGCTTGGGTTTTCTCATGACTCCAGTTCACACAAACAATCTATACCCTGCAGTCAGTAGGCCTCCAATTGGAGAAGTAGAGCAGTATTAAAGGCAGGCCTATTTGATCACTCCAGGTTCACAGGATGGGTGTCCAGTCCACCCTGACATTAGGCAAATGAGAGGCAAGGGAGCTTATTGTGGACACTGTCTTGGGCTGTGCCCCTCATGGAAACCTCCAGCCAGAGGTTATGATGAGTGTCTATATGGAAGAAGATGAGGGCCATGTGGCAGTGTTTTGGTTTGAATTGTGGTGTGGCAGTGGGAAGAGATGACTGGGTCCACCTGGGCTTGAACTCTGGTGTGATTCCCCTTGGAGACTGAGTTCTGGAACTGACCTCAGAGAAGTATTGCCGTGAATTGTGTCGGGATGCTAGGAGGCCACGCATGAGAGTCGCCCTTGGAAACTGAGATCTAGGCCCAGGCTGGCGTTCCACAGAGCACTGGGAATCTCAGCCCGGATATCACATGATTTTATTCTTAAAGACCTGGCAGCCATCGTGGAGAGTCCAAACACACGTGGACCACACATTGTAGACCTCAATGGTCCTGGCTTCCTGCGACCTTTTAGCCACTCTTTGGGAAGCCTTGTTTGTGAGAGTTCTCCAGAGCTTTCGTTGAAATGAGCTTCCTCACCATTTAATGGTTCCTGAAGGAATGGAAACCAACAGTGCCTCCAACTTCATCCTTTAGAAATGGCTAGCTAGATAAATACCATGACATTTTTTAAATTCCCATGACCAGGTGGGACTGGAGAACCTTTGGATGTCCTGTTGCTGATCATGAGTGTACCAGACAGTGCCTTGATTGACTGGGTTTCATGAAAATGGTGTAAAACAGAGATGCCAGTAAGTTGGGGCCTGCTGACTAGTGGGCCTAGAGCAGTGGTGTGCAGGTGTGTGATAAAACATCTGTGGTGGGGCCATGTGGATCTGCCATTGGCTTCCAAATGGCTTGTGACTGACATGGTGCAGTGAGCAGACCCTTCTATGTAAAGGCATCTTGTTATATGGAGAGGTTTCAGGGCAATGTTCAGAATCAGGTTGCTATGGTCAAGGGGGCAAGCTCTGTGGGATAGAAGCCTGGCTGGTGCATTCTCCTAGGACCTTGACCCACCACACGTGACAGAACTCCCTCCAGCACTGTGTCCCAGTTGAACTCCTTGTATTTCCTGAAGCAAATTCCAAACTCCCAGTGCAGCAGCAAGAAACACCACGAAAAGTGGAGGATGACCAAATGGCTTCACAGTCCACACAGGGAGACACTTAGACCCCAATGGCCACAGTTTACCTGCAAAGAGAGAATTCAGCACTTCTGCCTCATGTTCATTGGAAAATCAGAAACCATGTCCTCCAGGTCACCTAGATGCAGACCAGGTTTGATGGTCTCACTACAAAGGAAGCTAAAGCTCCTGACAACAACATACATTTCAAGTGCCCAAACTCAGAGGCAGTTTCTCACGAAGTCTTTAGGCCAGCAGAGCTCCACGTTTCTGGAGTGTTTACCCTGTCCCTTACTCATGGAAACTAGTCTACCACCTCCAAGGTTGTGAACTCCTGAGCATTTTCCATTCCACATATGTATTCATAGCATTTCTAACTCTTCTCCTCAAATTGTGTCTTACTTATTGCGAAGGTAATGTCAAGGCAATGTTCTGGATGAGAGTGGGAAGATTTTTTTGTAGCACATATTGGCCTACACATTGGATTCATTTTCCTATTTTCCGTTCGAAATACTGAATCCCTGACACTAACCCATACCCTACTAGATTGTGACTACGAATACTAATATGATGGAGAAAAATAACTCAAACAGAATAGAAATACAGGCAGTTCAGAGGAGGCCTGGTGTATAGTTGGACGTGCCTTTTGCATTATAAAGGGTAGGTGTTATAAATCTAGTCCAATTTAATAGAAATAGTTCTCCATGTGTTTTGAAAGTTAACAAATATGTGAATTCCTGTCTCCCTTTCTCTGTAGCCTGTTCAGCAACATGCATTTTTACATGCACATATAGAATCCTACCTCCTATCCCACGTCCATTCTTGTGAGGTGGCTGACTTGGCAGATACAAATTGTGAGAAGAGATCACTCCTCCTAAACTCTGTTGGAACTGAGAATTCAACCTCCAGGTGAGCTTCCCACTTGAACAACATGATACATAAATACATGTCCAGGAAAATAAATATTTTTGGATCTGTGGATGATAAATATTTCATGATGAATTTCGATTGGCATATATATTTCTACTCTTTAATGTCTGTGTTTGTGTGTGTGTTTTTTTGTATATATATATATATATATATATATATATATATATATATATATATATATATACACACACATACACACACTCTGCAGATTTTTCAAAATATGAAATGTATGTTTCATATTATATACTCCCTAAATTCATTCATGTTCATGTATGTGGATTTATAATCAACTTTTCACAAGATTATTCTCAGAAATAGTCATCCACCTGAAATACATATTTGTTTCCTAGTGCTGAAATCCTAATATTTCTACAGTAACTGACCCAGTTTAACATGAATGCAAGTAGATTCCTATGGGACATGATGTGTGTTTTGACGTTCATTTTTATTCAACACTGGTACATTACTATTTCTTCAGTTGATGCACATCATAGGATATGTATTTCATCCTCAAGGTCACAAATTTCTAGGCATTTATTTCCCTTTCAATCACTTCCTGCTTCAGAACACATGTATTCCTACACGTTTCTTGACTGGTCTTTTCATGAGACTTCTTTCCAAACACATTCTTTTCCATTTCCATAATCCTTTGTGAAGCAAAACTCACACCCCCTTCATGGTAAACCATAACCCCAATATCACCATTAGATGTATAACTGGTTAGAATGAATGGCTGTGTATCAATATTAGATTTCCTATATATTTTCAGATATCAATGCAATCCATTATTTAAATTGGAACCTGTTATACTATTTATTCACAGTATGGTCTATTCATGCATTATCTCTATATTCATAGACCCAGGGTACACCTATTTGTACCCCCAAAGGCTAATTTATATGTCTTCAACATATTACTCCCAGAAATGGTGGAAGAAACACTCATGTCACCTGATCTACATATACATTTTATCACAGTGATATTCTGGACACAAAATGCAAAGGTCACACTTATGATTGCACCAAAGCCTCATTGGAAAGTGAGCATGGATTACTAAAAACATCCTTGTCCAGGTTGCCTAATGCTCTCAAATGTCAATGCTATTGGTGACTACACATTTGTTTCTTCCTAAGATGATATATTCAACCTCAACCCTGTTGAAAATGTCTAATCCACTCACTCACTTTATACTTTGCCTGATTTCCTAATGTCTCTATTGATATCTGCTTTCCTACATATGTTCCCCAGTTCATCATTGTGACTGACTCTTCACATGTGCTGACGTTTACATTCACTCTCTAACCGACACCCTATTGCTAAAGAACTTTTGGTCCAAATTGTATACTCACTCTTCTTCCAAAACATACCAACTATCTTCCTAATCCTACCTACTATCCCTTTTTGACTGGATGTTCTCTTCTACATTCAATCATCCAAGGTACAAGGTCCTATGCCATTGTATATCGATTTATCTGAGACATCTGTGCAGAAAGACATTCAAAGCTAAGTATCCCAATCAAGGGCCCAATGCCCTTCGGGCCTTCAAATCTTACTTGGATTTCTGTTTTCATACATATATTTCACCTATATATTATTATAAATATCGCAGGTTCCCAATACCATTCTTCATCCATCAGAGTGATTCCTCACCCAAATCAAACAGGTTCTTAACCCTAACCATACCCTCTTCCCTCAATCTAACTTTACAGAAGAGCAGGGACAGAGTGGGTCTTAAAATACAGGAATTTGGGGGATCTTCCACCTGCTGAGACTCTCAAAGGTCCATGCAGAAATGATACCTGGAGAAGATGTAGGCAGCTATGAAGGACCTGAGAGAGCAGAAGTCATCTTCCATGGCAAACAACCTGGTCAGGATGAAGGGATGTGTCGGAATGAGCCTCTCTCTTCTTCATGTAGACAAGATGGACCAAAGCAGGCCTGTGTGGAGAGCTGTTCCTTGGTGCCTGTGGTTGATATTCCATTCTAACTTGTGAAAGTGTCACAGGAAGGAGGGGCAGCCTCCATCTCATGGGAGCCTTGGAAGCAAATGTTAGGACACAGTGGTTGCCAAGGCAGTGACCTCATTCAGTTCCTGAAGGAAGTGACCTCACCTCACATCCTTGGTGATGGAACTCTCTGAACTTGGGATCCAGGAAGCCAGGCACCCAGAGCCAGTCCCAGTCCCAGTCCCAGTGGGCTCACTTGTTTGGATTTCCCAAGGACAGAGTCAGTCTTTCTTGGTACCCACTGATGTGAGGATGGCCAAAAGCCAGGAAGCTCTGCCAAGGGGCCTTTCCTGAAAAAGCAGGTAGTGGCTCACCGCTGGCTCCTGACAACTTCACAGAGTTGGCCAAGGAGGCCAGATGTGAGACAGGACAGGCCCTTTTGGGGGAACATAGTATGGCCCACCAGTCAGACGACACTCCGGGTAGTCACAGAGCAACTTGGAAGGAGGTGCCTTTGTGGGTGTGGGTGTGAGTTTGTGGTTTGGTCTCATGTTCTGAGAATAGGTAGGAAAGGCGGTTTGTTTGGTTTGGAGTGGACTGTTTCTAGTAAGGCTTTTGACAAGGCGAGTGTTTCTAGGTTTGTGCATCCCACTGTGTACCTGGTTGTAGACATTAGAAAAGAGAATGCATCAATGGATGTGTCCTGTCTAGTAGAAAGCTTCCCAGCATTCATCCTGCCCAATTTATGAATGGACTGCGGCTTGCCTTATGGATGGGCAACACCTACTATCTTCCTAAGTTCCTGTTTTCTTCCTGAATTCTGGCCACTCTCCAGAATAGGCTCATGGTTTTGTGTCCAAGATATGTACCACATCCAAGCTCGGTGGCATGGCCATGTACTGGATAGTTGAAAGGAATGGTGAGCATCTCAGAAAACTCAGATATCAGTGTGACCAGTAAAGTCTCCCTGGAGAAAGCCTGCTTTGGGCCTTTGGCTTACCTATTGTTCTGTTGCCCTGAATGTCAGGAAGGCCTTTGCCTCAGGGCACCCCATTGTGAAGCCTGAAGAAAACAGTTTTCAAATGGAAATGAATGGGCATCACCTGTGGCTCTTTGCTTAATTGCTTTGCAAAGGGATGTGTCTGAATCAGCCTCTTGGCCCTGTGTGAGGCTGTGGCTTAGATTGTCAGCCCCTGATGGATCCAAAGAAAGATCCCATGTGTGCATCCAAAGCCAAATTGGCACAAAAGCAGTCATCCTGGATGAGGTCTCTCGCCTTCCTCTGTAAGGTTCCTGACCTCCATCAAGTGAGAATAGGGATCCTTTGTGTCAAATGAGTCCTTCAAAGCCATGCAGAGGCTAGCCCATAGGTGCTTGGGTTTTCTCATGACTCCAGTTCACACAAAGAATCTATACCCGGCAGTCAGTAGGCCTCCAATTGGAGAAGTAGAGCAGTATTAAAGGCAGGCCTATTTGATCACTCCAGGTTCACAGGATGGGTGTCCAGTCCACCCTGACATTAGGCAAATGAGAGGCAAGGGAGCTTATTGTGGACACTGTCTTGGGCTGTGCCCCTCATGGAAACCTCCAGCCAGAGGTTATGATGAGTGTCTACATGGAAGAAGATGAGGGCCATGTGGCAGTGTTTTGGTTTGAATTGTGGTGTGGCAGTGGGAAGAGATGACTGGGTCCACCTGGGCTTGAACTCTGGTGTGATTCCCCTTGGAGACTGAGTTCTGGAACTGACCTCAGAGAAGTATTGCCGTGAATTGTGTCGGGATGTTAGGAGGCCACGAATGAGAGTCGCCCTTGGAAACTGAGATCTAGGCCAAGGCTGACTTTCCACAGAGCACTGGGAATCTCAGCCCGGATAGCACATGATTTTATTCTTAAAGACCTGGCAGCCATCGTGGAGAGTCCAAACACACGTGGACCTCACTTTGTAGACCTCAATGGGCCTGGCTTCCTGTGAGCTTTGGCCACTCTTTGGGAAGCCTTGTTTGTGAGAGTTCTCCAGAGCTTTCGTTGAAATGAGCTTCCTCACCATTTAATGGTTCCTGAAGGAATGGAAACCCACAGTGCCTCCAACTTCATCCTTTAAAAATTTCTAGCTAGATAAATACCATGACATTTTTGAAATTCCCATGACCAGGTGGCACTGGAGAACCTTTGGATGTCCTGTTGCTGATCCTGAGTGTACCAGACAGTGCCTTGATTGACTGGGTTTCATGAAAATGGTGTAAAACAGAGATGCCAGTAAGTTGGGGCCTGCTGAGTAGTGGGCCTAGAGCAGTGGTGTGCAGGTGTGTGATAAAACATCTGTGGTGGGGCCATGTGGATCTGCCATTGGCTTCCAAATGGCTTGTGACTGACATGGTGCAGTGAGCAGAACCTTCTATGTAAAGGCATCTTGTTATATGGAGAGGTTTCAGGGCAATGTTCAGAATCAGGTTGCTATGGTCAAGGGGGCAAGCTCTGTGGGATAGAAGCCTGGCTGGTGCATTCTCCTAGGACCTTGACCCACCACACGTGACAGAACTCCCTCCAGCACTGTGTCCCAGTTGAACTCCTTGTATTTCCTGAATCAAATTCCAAACTCCCAGTGCAGCAGCAAGAAACACCACGAAAAGTGGAGGATGACCAAATGGCTTCACAGTCCACACAGGGAGACACTTAGACCCCAGTGGCCACAGTTTACCTGCAAAGAGAGAATTCAGCACTTCTGCCTCATGTTCATTGGAAAATCAGAAACCATGTCCTCCAGGTCACCTAGATGCAGACCAGGTTTGATGGTCTCACTACAAAGGAAGCTAAAGCTCCTGACAACAACATACATTTCAAGTGCCCAAACTCAGAGGCAGTTTCTCACGACGTCTTTAGGCCAGCAGAGCTCCACGTTTGTGGAGTGTTTACCCTGTCCTTTGCTCATGGAAACTAGTCTACCACCTCCAAGGTTGTGAACTCATGAGCATTTTCCATTCCACATATGTATTCATAGCATTTCTAACTCTTCTCCTCAAATTGTGTCTTACTTATTGCGAAGGTAATGTCAAGTCAATGTTCTGGATGAGAGTGGGAAAATTTTTTTGTAGCACATATTGGCCTACACATTGGATTCATTTTCCTATTTTCCGTTCGAAATACTGAATCCCTGACACTAACCCATACCCTACTAGATTGTGACTACGAATACTAATATGATGGAGAAAAATAACTCAAACAGAATAGAAATACAGGCAGTTCAGAGGAGGCCTGGTGTATAGTTGGACTTGCCTTTTGCATTATAAAGTGTAGGTGTTATAAGTTTAGTCCAATTTAATAGAAATAGTTCTCCATGTGTTTTGAAAGTTAACAAATATGTGAATTCCTGTCTCCCTTTCTCTGTAGCCTATTCAGCAACATGCATTTTTACATGCACATACAGAATCCTACCTCCTATCCCACGTCCATTCTTGTGAGGTGGCTGACTTGGCAGATACAAATTGTGAGAAGAGATCACTCCTCCTAAACGCTGTTGGAACTGAGAATTCAACCTCCAGGTGAGCTTCCCACTTGAAAAACATGATACATAAATACATGTTCAGTAAAATAAATATTTTTGGATCTGTGGATGATAAATATTTCATGATGAATTTCGATTGGCACATATATTTCTACTCTTTAATGTCTGTGTTTGTGTGTGTGTTTTTTTTGTGTATATATATATATATATATATATATATATATATATATATATACACACACACATACACACACTCTCCAGATTTTTCAAAATATGAAATGTATGTGTCATATTATATACTCCCTAAATTCATTCATGTTCATATATGTGGATTTATAATCAACTTTTCACAAGATTATTCTCAGAAATAGTCATCCACCTGAAATACATATTTGTTTCCTAGTGCTGAAATCCTAATATTTCTACAGTAACTGACCCAGTTTAACATGAATGCAAGTAGATTCCTATGGGACATGATGTGTGTTTTGACGTTCATTTTTATTCAACACTGGTACATTACTATTTCTTCAGTTGATGCACATCATAGGATATGTATTTCATCCTCAAGTTCACAAATTTCTAGGCATTTATTTCCCTTTCAATCACTTCCTGCTTCAGAACACATGTATTCCTCCACGTTTCTTGACTGGTCTTTTCATGAGACTTCTTTCCAAACACATTCTTTTCCATTTCCATAATCCTTGTGAAGCAAAACTCACACCCCCTTCATCGTAAACCATAACCCCAATATCACCATTAGATGTATAACTGGTTAGAATGAATGTTTGTGTATCAATATCAGATTTCCTATATATTTTCAGATATCAATGCAATCCATTATTTAAATTGGAACCTGTTATACTATTTATTCACAGTATGGTCTATTCATGCATTATCTCTATATTCATAGACCCAGGGTACACCTATTTGCACCCCCAAAGGCTAATTTATATGTTTTCAACATATTACTCCCAGAAATGGTGGAAGAAACACTCATGTCACCTGATCTACATATACATTTTATCACAGTGATATTCTGGACACAAAATGCAAAGGTCACACTTATGATTGCACCAAAGCCTCATTGGAAAGTGAGCATGGATTACTAAAAACATCCTTGTCCAGGTTGCCTAATGCTCTCAAATGTCAATGCTATTGGTGACTACACATTTGTTTCTTCCTAAGATGATATATTCAACCTCAACCCTGTTGAAAATGTCTAATCCACTCACTCACTTTATACTTTGCCTGATTTCCTAATGTCTCTATTGATATCTGCTTTCCTACATATGTTCCCCAGTTCATCATTGTGACTGACTCTTCACATGTGCTGACGTTTACATTCACTCTCTAACCGACACCCTATTGCTAAAGAACTTTTGGTCCAAATTGTATACTCACTCTTCTTCCAAAACTTACCAACTATCTTCCTAATCCTACCTACTATCCCTTTTTGACTGGATGTTCTCTTCTACATTCAATCATCCAAGGTACAAGGTCCTATGCCATTGTATATCGATTTATCTGAGACATCTGTGCAGAAAGTCATTCAAAGCTAACTATCCCCATCAAGGGCCCAATGCCCTTCTGGCCTTCATATCTTACTTGGATTTCTGTTTTCATACTTATATTTCACCTATATATTATTAAAATATCGCAGGTTCCCAATACCATTCTTCATCCAGCAGAGTGATTCCTAAGCCACATCAAACAGGTTCTTAACCCTAACCATACACTCTTCCCTCAATCTAACTTTACAGAAGAGCAGGGACAGAGTGGGTCTTACAATACAGGAATGTGGGAGATCTTCCACCTGCTAAGAACCTCAAAGGTCCATGCAGAAATGATACCTGGAGAAGATGTAGGCAGCTATGAAGGACCTGAGAGAGCAGAAGTCATCTTCCATGGGAAACAACCTGGTCAGGATGAAGGGATGTGTCTGAATGAGCCTCTCTCTTCTTAATTTAGACAAGATGGACCAAAGCAGGCCTGTGTGGAGAGCTGTTCCTTGGTGCCTATGGTTGATATTCCATTCTAACTTGTGAAAGTGTCACAGGAAGGAGGGGCAGCCTCCATCTCATGGGAGCCTTGGAAGCAACTGTTAGGACACAGTGGTTGCCAAGGCAGTGACCTCATTCAGTTCCTGAAGGAAGTGACCTCACCTCACTTCCTTGGTGATGGAACTCTCTGAACTTGGGATCCAGGAAGCCAGGCACCCAGAGCCAGTCCCAGTCCCAGTCCCAGTGGGCTCACTTGTTTGGATTTCCCAAGGACAGAGTCAGTCTTTCTTGGTACCCACTGATGTGAGGATGGCCAAATGCCAGGAAAGCTCTGCCGAGGGGCCTTTACTGAGAAAGCAGGTAGTGGCTCACCGCTGGCTCCTGACAACTTCACAGAGTTGGCCAAGGAGGCAAGATGTGAGACAGGACAGGCCTTTTTGGGGGAACATAGTATGGCCCACCAGTCAGACGACACTCCGGGTAGTCACTGACCAACTTGGAAGGAGGTGCCTTTGTGGGTGTGGGTGTGAGTTTGTGGTTTTGTCTCATGTTCTGAGAATAGGTAGGAAAGGCGGTTTGTTTGGTTTGGAGTGGACTGTTTCTAGTAAGGCTTTTGACAAGGCGAGTGTTTCTACGTTTGTGTATCCCACTGTGTCCCTGGTTGTAGACATTAGAAAAGAGAATGCATCAATGGATGTGTCCTGTCTAGTAGAAAGCTTCCCAGCATTCATCCTGCCCAATTTATGAATGGACTGCAGCTTGCCTTATGGATGGGCAACACCTACTACCTTCCTAAGTTCCTGTTTTCTTCCTGAATTCTGGCCACTCTCCAGAATAGGCTCATGGTTTTGTGTCCAAGATATGTACCACCTCCAAGCTTGGTGGCATGGCCATGTACTGGATAGTTGAAAGGAATGGTGAGCATCTCAGAAAACTCAGATATCAGTGTGACCAGTAAAGTCTCCCTGGAGAAAGCCTGCTTTGGGCCTTTGGCTTACCTATTGTTCTGTTGCCCTGAATGTCAGGAAGGCCTTTTCGGCAGGGCACCCCATTGTGAAGCCTGAAGAAAACAGTTTTCAAATGGAAATGAATGGGCATCACCTGTGGCTCTTTGCTTAATTGCTTTGCAAAGGGATGTGTCTGAATCAGCCTCTTGGCCCTGTGTGAGGCTGTGGCTTAGATTGTCAGCCCCTGATGGATCCAAAGAAAGATCCCATGTGTGCATCCAAAGCCAAATTGGCACAAAAGCAGTCATCCTGGATGAGGTCTCTCGCCTTCCTCTGTAAGGTTCCTGACCTCCATCAAGTGAGAATAGGGATCCTTTGTGTCAAATGAGTCCTTCAAAGCCATGCAGAGGCTAGCCCATAGGTGCTTGGGTTTTCTCATGACTCCAGTTCACACAAACAATCTATACCCGGCAGTCAGTAGGCCTCCAATTGGAGAAGTAGAGCAGTATTAAAGGCAGGCCTATTTGATCACTCCAGGTTCACAGGATGGGTGTCCAGTCCACCCTGACATTAGGCAAATGAGAGGCAAGGGAGCTTATTGTGGACACTGTCTTGGGCTGTGCCCCTCATGGAAACCTCCAGCCAGAGGTTATGATGAGTGTCTATATGGAAGAAGATGAGGGCCATGTGGCAGTGTTTTGGTTTGAATTGTGGTGTGGCAGTGGGAAGAGATGACTGGGTCCACCTGGGCTTGAACTCTGGTGTGATTCCCCTTGGAGACTGAGTTCTGGAACTGACCTCAGAGAAGTATTGCCGTGAATTGTGTCGGGATGTTAGGAGGCCACGCATGAGAGTCGCCCTTGGAAACTGAGATCTAGGCCCAGGCTGGCTTTCCACAGAGCACTGGGAATCTCAGCCCGGATATCACATGATTTTATTCTTAAAGACCTGGCAGCCATCGTGGAGAGTCCAAACACACGTGGACCTCACATTGTAGACCTCAATGGGCCTGGCTTCCTGTGACCTTTGGCCACTCTTTGGGAAGCCTTGTTTGTGAGAGTTCTCCAGAGCTTTCGTTGAAATGAGCTTCCTCACCATTTAATGGTTCCTGAAGGAATGGAAACCCACAGTGCCTCCAACTTCATCCTTTAAAAATGGCTAGCTAGATAAATACCATGACATTTTTGAAATTCCCATGACCAGGTGGCACTGGAGAACCTTTGGATGTCCTGTTGCTGATCATGAGTGTACCAGACAGTGCCTTGATTGACTGGGTTTCATGAAAATGGTGTAAAACAGAGATACCAGTAAGTTGGGGCCTGCTGAGTAGTGGGCCTAGAGCAGTGGTGTGCAGGTGTGTGATAAAACATCTGTGGTGGGGCCATGTGGATCTGCCATTGGCTTCCAAATGGCTTGTGACTGACATGGTGCAGTGAGCAGACCCTTCTATGTAAAGGCATCTTGTTATATGGAGAGGTTTCAGGGCAATGTTCAGAATCAGGTTGCTATGGTCAAGGGGGCAAGCTCTGTGGGATAGAAGCCTGGCTGGTGCATTCTCCTAGGACCTTGACCCACCACACGTGACAGAACTCCCTCCAGCACTGTGTCCCAGTTGAACTCCTTGTATTTCCTGAAGCAAATTCCAAACTCCCAGTGCAGCAGCAAGAAACACCACGAAAAGTGGAGGATGACCAAATGGCTTCACAGTCCACACAGGGAGACACTTAGACCCCAGTGGCCACAGTTTACCTGCAAAGAGGGAATTCAGCACTTCTGCCTCATGTTCATTGGAAAATCAGAAACCATGTCCTCCAGGTCACCTAGATGCAGACCAGGTTTGATGGTCTCACTACAAAGGAAGCTAAAGCTCCTGACAACAACATACATTTCAAGTGCCCAAACTCAGAGGCAGTTTCTCACGAAGTCTTTAGGCCAGCAGAGCTCCACGTTTGTGGAGTGTTTACCCTGTCCCTTACTCATGGAAACTAGTCTACCACATCCAAGGTTGTGAACTCCTGAGCATTTTCCATTCCACATATGTATTCATAGCATTTCTAACTGTTCTCCTCAAATTGTGTCTTACTTATTGCGAAGGTAATGTCAAGGCAATGTTCTGGATGAGAGTGGGAAGATATTTTTGTAGCACATATTGGCCTACACTTTGGATTCATTTTCCTATTTTCCGTTCGAAATACTGAATCCCTGACACTAACCCATACCCTACTAGATTGTGACTACGAATACTAATATGATGGAGAAAAATAACTCAAACAGAATAGAAATACAGGCAGTTCAGAGGAGGCCTGGTGTATAGTTGGACTTGCCTTTTGCATTATAAAGGGTAGGTGTTATAAATCTAGTCCAATTCAATAGAAATAGTTCTCCATGTGTTTTGAAAGTTAACAAATATGTGAATTCCTGTCTCCCTTTCTCTGTAGCCTATTCAGCAACATGCATTTTTACATGCACATATAGAATCCTACCTCCTATCCCACGTCCATTCTTGTGAGGTGGCTGACTTGGCAGATACAAATTGTGAGAAGAGATCACTCCTCCTAAACGCTGTTGGAACTGAGAATTCAACCTCCAGGTGAGCTTCCCACTTGAACAACATGATACATAAATACATGTTCAGTAAAATAAATATTTTTGGATCTGTGGATGACAAATATTTCATGATGAATTTCGATTGGCATATATATTTCTACTCTTTAATGTCTGTGTTTGTGTGTGTGTTTTTTTTTGTATATATATATATATATATATATATATATATATATATATATATATATATATATATACACACACACACACACACACATACACACACTCTCCAGATTTTTCAAAATATGAAATGTATGTGTCATATTATATACTCCCTAAATTTTTCATGTTCATATATGTGGATTTATAATCAACTTTTCACAAGATTATTCTCAGAAATAGTCATCCACCTGAAATACATATTTGTTTCCTAGTGCTGAAATCCTAATATTTCTACAGTAACTGACCCAGTTTAACATGAATGCAAGTAGATTCCTATGGGACATGATGTGTGTTTTGACGTTCAGTTTTATTCAACACTGGTACATTACTATTTCTTCAGTTGATGCACATCATAGGATATGTATTTCATCCTCAAGTTCACAAATTTCTAGGCATTTATTTCCCTTTCAATCACTTCCTGCTTCAGAACACATGTATTCCTCCACGTTTCTTGACTGGTCTTTTCATGAGACTTCTTTCCAAACACATTCTTTTCCATTTCCATAATCCCTTGTGAAGCAAAACTCACACCCCCTTCATGGTAAACCATAACCCCAATATCACCATTAGATGTATAACTGGTTAGAATGAATGGTTGTGTATCAATATTAGATTTCCTATATATTTTCAGATATCAATGCAATCCATTATTTAAATTGGAACCTGTTATACTATTTATTCACAGTATGGTCTATTCATGCATTATCTCTATATTCATACACCCAGGGTACACCTATTTGTACCCCCAAAGGCTAATTTATATGTCTTCAACATATTACTCCCAGAAATGGTGGAAGAAACACTCATGTCACCTGATCTACATATACATTTTATCACAGTGATATTCTGGACACAAAATGCAAAGGTCACACTTATGATTGCACCAAAGCCTCATTGGAAAGTGAGCATGGATTACTAAAAACATCCTTGTCCAGGTTGCCTAATGCTGTCAAATGTCAATGCTATTGGTGACTACACATTTGTTTCTTCCTAAGATGATATATTCAACCTCAACCCTGTTGAAAATGTCTAATCCACTCACTCACTTTATACTTTGCCTGATTTCCTAATGTCTCTATTGATATCTGCTTTCCTACATATGTTCCCCAGTTCATCATTGTGACTGACTCTTCACATGTGCTGACGTTTACATTCACTCTCTAACCGACACCATATTGCTAAAGAACTTTTGGTCCAAATTGTATACTCACTCTTCTTCCAAAACTTACCAACTATCTTCCTAATCCTACCTACTATCCTTTTTTGACTGGATGTTCTCTTCTACATTCAATCATCCAAGGTACAAGGTCCTATGCCATTGCATATCGATTTATCTGAGACATCTGTGCAGAAAGTCATTCAAAGCTAAGTATCCCAATCAAGGGCCCAATGCCTTTCTGGCCTTCAAATCTTACTTGGATTTCTGTTTTCATACATATATTTCACCTATATATTATTATAAATATCGCAGGTTCCCAATACCATTCTTCATCCAGCAGAGTGATTCCTCACCCAAATCAAACAGGTTCTTAACCCTAACCATACAGTCTTCCCTCAATCTAACTTTACAGAAGAGGAGGGACAGAGTGGGTTTTACAATACAGGAATGTGGGGGATCTTCCACCTGCTGAGACCCTCAATGATCCATGCAGAAATGATACCTGGAGAAGATGTAGGCAGCTATGAAGGACCTGAGAGAGCAGAAGTCATCTTCCATGGCAAACAACCTGGTCAGGATGAAGGGATGTGTCTAAATGAGCCTCTCTCTTCTTAATGTAGACAAGATGGACCAAAGCAGGCCTGTGTGGAGAGCTGTTCCTTGATGCCTGTGGTTGATATTCCATTCTAACTTGTGAAAGTGTCACAGGAAGGAGGGGCAGCCTCCATCTCATGGGAGCCTTGGAAGCAACTGTTAGGACACAGTGGTTGCCAAGGCAGTGACCTCATTCAGTTCCTTAAGGAAGTGACCTCACCTCACTTCCTTGGTGATGGAACTCTCTGAACTTGTGATCCAGGAAGCCAGGCACCCAGAGCCAGTCCCAGTCCCAGTCTCAGTGGGCTCACTTGTTTGGATTTCCCAAGGACAGAGTCAGTCTTTCTTGGTACCCACTGATGTGAGGATGGCCAAATGCCAGGAAAGGTCTGCCAAGGGGCCTTTCCTGAGAAAGCAGGTAGTGGCTCACCGCTGGCTCCTGACAACTTCACAGAGTTGGCCAAGGAGGCCAGATGTGAGACAGGACAGGCCCTTTTGGGGGAACATAGTATGGCCCACCAGTCAGACGACACTCCGGGTAGTCACAGACCAACTTGGAAGGAGGTGCCTTTGTGGGTGTGGGTGTGAGTTTGTGGTTTGGTCTCATGTTCTGAGAATAGGTAGGAAAGGCGGTTTGTTTGGTTTGGAGTGGACTGTTTCTAGTAAGGCTTTTGACAAGGTGAGTGTTTCTATGTTTGTGCATCCCACTGTGTCCCTGGTTGTAGACATTAGAAAAGAGAATGCATCAATGGATGTGTCCTGTCTAGTAGAAAGCTTCCCAGCATTCATCCTGCCCAATTTATGAATGGACTGCGGCTTGCCTTATGGATGGGCAACACCTACTATCTTCCTAAGTTCCTGTTTTCTTCCTGAATTCTGGCCACTCTCCAGAATAGGCTCATGGTTTTGTGTCCAAGATATGTACCACCTCCAAGCTCGCTGGCATGGCCATTTACTGGATAGTTGAAAGGAATGGTGAGCATCTCAGAAAACTCAGATATCAGTGTGACCAGTAAAGTCTCCCTGGAGAAAGCCTGCTTTGGGCCTTTGGCTTACCTATTGTTCTGTTGCCCTGAATGTTAGGAAGGCCTTTGCCTCAGGGCACCCCATTGTGAAGCCTGAAGAAAACAGTTTTCAAATGGAAATGAATGGCCATCACCTGTGGCTCTTTGCTTAATTGCTTTGCAAAGGGATGTGTCTGAATCAGCCTCTTGGCCCTGTGTGAGGCTGTGGCTTAGAGTGTCAGACCCTGATGGATCCAAAGAAAGATCCCATGTGTGCATCCAAAGCCAAATTGGCACAAAAGCAGTCATCCTGGATGAGGTCTCTCGCCTTCCTCTGTAAGGTTTCTGACCTCCATCAAGTGAGAATAGGGATCCTTTGTGTCAAATGAGTCCTTCAAAGCCATGCAGAGGCTAGCCCATAGGTGCTTGGGTTTTCTCATGACTCCAGTTCACACAAAGAATCTATACCCGGCAGTCAGTAGGCCTCCAATTGGAGAAGTAGAGCAGTATTAAAGGCAGGCCTATTTGATCACTCCAGGTTCACAGGATGGGTGTCCAGTCCACCCTGACATTAGGCAAATGAGAGGCAAGGGAGCTTATTGTGGACACTGTCTTGGGCTGTGCCCCTCATGGAAACCTCCAGCCAGAGGTTATGATGAGTGTCTACATGGAAGAAGATGAGGGCAATGTGGCAGTGTTTTGGTTTGAATTTTGGTGTGGCAGTGGGAAGAGATGACTGGGTCCACCTGGGCTTGAACTCTGGTGTGATTCCCCTTGGAGACTGAGTTCTGGAACTGACCTCAGAGAAGTATTGCCGTGAATTGTGTCGGGATGCTAGGAGGCCACGCATGAGAGTCGCCCTTGGAAACTGAGATCTAGGCCCAGGCTGGCTTTCCACAGAGCACTGGGAATCTCAGCCCGGATATCACATGATTTTATTCTTAAAGACCTGGCAGCCATCGTGGAGAGTCCAAACACACGTGGACCACACATTGTAGACCTCAATGGTCCTGGCTTCCTGCGACCTTTTGGCCACTCTTTGGGAAGCCTTGTTTGTGAGAGTTCTCCAGAGCTTTCGTTGAAATGAGCTTCCTCACCATTTAATGGTTCCTGAAGGAATGGAAACCCACAGTGCCTCCAACTTCATCCTTTAAAAATGGCTAGCTAGATAAATACCATGACATTTTTGAAATTCCCATGACCAGGTGGCACTGGAGAACCTTTGGATGTCCTGTTGCTGATCATGAGTGTACCAGACAGTGCCTTGATTGACTGGGTTTCATGAAAATGGTGTAAAACAGAGATGCCAGTAAGTTGGGGCTTGCTGAGTAGTGGGCCTAGAGCAGTGGTGTGCAGGTGTGTGATAAAACATCTGTGGTGGGGCCATGTGGATCTGCCATTGGCTTCCAAATGGCTTGTGACTGACATGGTGCAGTGAGCAGACCCTTCTATGTAAAGGCATCTTGTTATATGGAGAGGTTTCAGGGCAATGTTCAGAATCAGGTTGCTATGGTCAAGGGGGCAAGCTCTGTGGGATAGAAGCCTGGCTGGTGCATTCTCCTAGGACCTTGACCCACCACACGTGACAGAACTCCCTCCAGCACTGTGTCCCAGTTGAACTCCTTGTATTTCCTGAAGCAAATTCCAAACTCCCAGTGCAGCAGCAAGAAACACCACGAAAAGTGGAGGATGACCAAATGGCTTCACAGTCCACACAGGGAGACACTTAGACCCCAGTGGCCACAGTTTACCTGCAAAGAGAGAATTCAGCACTTCTGCCTCATGTTCATTGGAAAATCAGAAACCATGTCCTCCAGGTCACCTAGATGCAGACCAGGTTTGATGGTCTCACTACAAAGGAAGCTAAAGCTCCTGACAAAAACATACATTTCAAGTGCCCAAACTCAGAGGCAGTTTCTCACGAAGTCTTTAGGCCAGCAGAGCTCCACGTTTGTGGAGTGTTTACCCTGTCCCTTACTCATGGAAACTAGTCTACCACCTCCAAGGTTGTGAACTCCTGATCATTTTCCATTCCACATATGTATTCATAGCATTTCTAACTCTTCTCCTCAAATTGTGTCTTACTTATTGCGAAGGTAATGTCAAGGCAATGTTCTGGATGAGAGTGGGAAGATTTTTTTGTAGCACATATTGGCCTACACATTGGATTCATTTTCCTATTTTCCGTTCGAAATACTGAATCCCTGACACTAACCCATACCCTACTAGATTGTGACTACGAATACTAATATGATGGAGAAAAATAACTCAAACAGAATAGAAATACAGGCAGTTCAGAGGAGGCCTGGTGTATAGTTGGACTTGCCTTTTGCATTATAAAGGGTAGGTGTTATAAATCTAGTCCAATTTAATAGAAATAGTTCTCCATGTGTTTTGAAAGTTAACAAATATGTGAATTCCTGTCTCCCTTTCTCTGTAGCCTATTCAGCAACATGCATTTTTACATGCACATATAGAATCCTACCTCCTATCCCACGTCCATTCTTGTGAGGTGGCTGACTTGGCAGATACAAATTGTGAGAAGAGATCACTCCTCCTAAACGCTGTTGGAACTGAGAATTCAACCTCCAGGTGAGCTTCCCACTTGAACAACATGATACATAAATACATGTTCAGTAAAATAAATATTTTTGGATCTGTGGATGATAAATATTTCATGATGAATTTCGATTGGCATATATATTTCTACTCTTTAATGTCTGTGTTTGTGTGTGTGGTTTTTTTTGTGTGTATATATATATTTATATACACACACATACACACACTCTCCAGATTTTTCAAAATATGAAATGTATGTGTCATATTATATACTCCCTAAATTCATTCATGTTTAATATGTGGATTTATAATCAACTTTTCACAAGATTATTCTCAGAAATAGTCATCCACCTGAAATACATATTTGTTTCCTAGTGCTGAATCCTAATATTTCTACAGTAACTGACCCAGTTTAACATGAATGCAAGTAGATTCCTATGGGACATGATGTGTGTTTTGACGTTCATTTTTATTCAACACTGGTACATTACTATTTCTTCAGTTGATGCACATCATAGGATATGTATTTCATCCTCAAGTTCACAAATTTCTAGGCATTTATTTCCCTTTCAATCACTTCCTGCTTCAGAACACATGTATTCCTCCACGTTTCTTGACTGGTCTTTTCATGAGACTTCTTTCCAAACACATTCTTTTCCATTTCCATAATCCCTTGTGAAGCAAAACTCACACCCCCTTCATGGTAAACCATAACCCCAATATCACCATTAGATGTATAACTGGTTAGAATGAATGGTTGTGTATCAATATTAGATTTCCTATATATTTTCAGATATCAATGCAATCCATTATTTAAATTGGAACCTGTTATACTATTTATTCACAGTATGGTCTATTCATGCATTATCTCTATATTCATAGACCCAGGGTACACCTATTTGTACCCCCAAAGGCTAATTTATATGTCTTCAACATATTACTCCCAGAAATGGTGGAAGAAACACTCATGTCACCTGATCTACATATACATTTTATCACAGTGATATTCTGGACACAAAATGCAAAGGTCACACTTATGATTGCACCAAAGCCTCATTGCAAAGTGAGCATGGATTACTAAAAACATCCTTGTCCAGGTTGCCTAATGCTGTCAAATGTCAATGCTATTGGTGACTACACATTTGTTTCTTCCTAAGATGATATATTCAACCTCAACCCTGTTGAAAATGTCTAATCCACTCACTCACTTTATACTTTGCCTGATTTCCTAATGTCTCTATTGATATCTGCTTTCCTACATATGTTCCCCAGTTCATCATTGTGACTGACTCTTCACATGTGCTGACGTTTACATTCACTCTCTAACCGACACCCTATTGCTAAAGAACTTTTGGTCCAAATTGTATACTCACTCTTCTTCCAAAACTTACCAACTATCTTCCTAATCCTACCTACTATCCCTTTTTGACTGGATGTTCTCTTCTACATTCAATCATCCAAGGTACAAGGTCCTATGCCATTGTATATCGATTTATCTGAGACATCTGTGCAGAAAGTCATGCAAAGCTAAGTATCCCAATCAAGGGCCCAATGCCCTTCTGGCCTTCAAATCTTACTTGGATTTCTGTTTTCATACATATATTTCACCTATATATTATTATAAATATCGCAGGTTCCCAATACCATTCTTCATCCAGCAGAGTGATTCCTCACCCAAATCAAACAGGTTCTTAACCCTAACCATACACTCTTCCCTCAATCTAACTTTACAGAAGAGCAGGGACAGAGTGGGTCTTACAATACAGGAATGTGGGGGATCTTCCACCTGCTGAGACCCTCAAAGGTCCATGCAGAAATGTTACCTGGAGAAGATGTAGGCAGCTATGAAGGACCTGAGAGAGCAGAAGTCATCTTCCATGGCAAACAACCTGGTCAGGATGAAGGGATGTGTCTGAATGAGCCTCTCTCTTCTTAATGTAGACAAGATGGACCAAAGCAGGCCTGTGTGGAGAGCTGTTCCTTGATGCCTGTGGTTGATATTCCATTCTAACTTGTGAAAGTGTCACAGGAAGGAGGGGCAGCCTCCATCTCATGGGAGCCTTGGAAGCAACTGTTAGGACACAGTGGTTGCCAAGGCAGTGACCTCATTCAGTTCCTGAAGGAAGTGACCTCACCTCACTTCCTTGGTGATGGAACTCTCTGAACTTGGGATCCAGGAAGCCAGGCACCCAGAGCCAGTCCCAGTCCCAGTCCCAGTGGGCTCACTTGTTTGGATTTACCAAGGACAGAGTCAGTCTTTCTTGGTACCCACTGATGTGAGGATGGCCAAATGCCAGGAAAGCTCTGCCGAGGGGAATTATCTGAGAAAGCAAGTAGTGGCTCACCGCTGGCTCCTGACAACTTCACAGAGTTGGACAAGGAGGCCAGATGTGAGACAGGACAGGCCCTTTTGGGGAAACATAGTATGGCCCACCAGTCAGACGACACTCCGGGTAGTCACAGACCAACTTGGAAGGAGGTGCCTTTGTGGGTGTGGGTGTGAGTTTGTGGTTTGGTCTCATGTTCTGAGAATAGGTAGGAAAGGCGGTTTGTTTGGTTTGGAGTGGACTGTTTCTAGTAAGGCTTTTGACAAGGCGAGTGTTTCTATGTTTGTGCATCCCACTGTGTCCCTGGTTGTAGACATTAGAAAAGAGAATGCATCAATGGATGTGTCCTGTCTAGTAGAAAGCTTCCCAGCATTCATCCTGCCCAATTTATGAATGGACTGCGGCTTGCCTTATGGATGGGCAACACATACTATCTTCCTAAGTTCCTGTTTTCTTCCTGAATTCTGGCCACTCTCCAGAATAGGCTCATGGTTTTGTGTCCAAGATATGTACCACCTCCAAGCTCGCTGGCATGGCCATGTACTGGATAGTTGAAAGGAATGGTGAGCATCTCAGAAAACTCAGATATCAGTGTGACCAGTAAAGTCTCCCTGGAGAAAGCCTGCTTTGGGCCTTTGGCTTACCTATTGTTCTGTTGCCCTGAATGTCAGGAAGGCCTTTGCCTCAGGGCACCCCATTGTGAAGCCTGAAGAAAACAGTTTTCAAATGGAAATGAATGGGCATCACCTGTGGCTCTTTGCTTAATTGCTTTGCAAAGGGATGTGTCTGAATCAGCCTCTTGGCCCTGTGTGAGGCTGTGGCTTAGATTGTCAGCCCCTGATGGATCCAAAGAAAGATCCCATGTGTGCATCCAAAGCCAAATTGGCACAAAAGCAGTCATCCTGGATGAGGTCTCTCGCCTTCCTCTGTAAGGTTTCTGACCTCCATCAAGTGAGAATAGGGATCCTTTGTGTCAAATGAGTCCTTCAAAGCCATGGAGAGCCTAGCCCATAGGTGCTTGGGTTTTCTCATGACTCCAGTTCACACAAACAATCTATACCCGGCAGTCAGTAGGCCTCCAATTGGAGAAGTAGAGCAGTATTAAAGGCAGGCCTATTTGATCACTCCAGGTTTACAGGATGGGTGTCCAGTCCACCCTGACATTAGGCAAATGAGAGGCAAGGGAGCTTATTGTGGACACTGTCTTGGGCTGTGCCCCTCATGGAAACCTCCAGCCAGAGGTTATGATGAGTGTCTACATGGAAGAAGATGAGGGCCATGTGGCAGTGTTTTGGTTTGAATTGTGGTGTGGCAGTGGGAAGAGATGACTGGGTCCACCTGGGCTTGAACTCTGGTGTGATTCCCCTTGGAGACTGAGTTCTGGAACTGACCTCAGAGAAGTATTGCCGTGAATTGTGTCGGGATGTTAGGAGGCCACGCATGAGAGTCGCCCTTGGAAACTGAGATCTAGGCCCAGGCTGGCTTTCCACAGAGCACTGGGAATCTCAGCCCGGATATCACATGATTTTATTCTTAAAGACCTGGCAGCCATCGTGGAGAGTCCAAGCACACGTGGACCTCACATTGTAGACCTCAATGGGCCTGGCTTCCTGTGATCTTTGGCCACTCTTTGGGAAGCCTTGTTTGTGAGAGTTCTCCAGAGCTTTCGTTGAAATGAGCTTCCTCACCATTTAATGGTTCCTGAAGGAATGGAAACCCACAGTGCCTCCAACTTCATCCTTTAAAAATGGCTAGCTAGATAAATACCATGACATTTTTGAAATTCCCATGACCAGGTGGCACTGGAGAACCTCTGGATGTCCTGTTGCTGATCATGAGTGTACCAGACAGTGCCTTGATTGACTGGGTTTCATGAAAATGGTGTAAAACCGAGATGCCAGTAAGTTGGGGCCTGCTGAGTAGTGGGCCTAGAGCAGTGGTGTGCAGGTGTGTGATAAAATATCTGTGGTGGGGCCATGTGGATCTGCCATTGGCTTCCAAATGGCTTGTGACTGACATGGTGCAGTGAGCAGACCCTTCTATGTAAAGGCATCTTGTTATATGGAGAGGTTTCAGGGCAATGTTCAGAATCAGGTTGCTATGGCCAAGGGGGCAAGCTCTGTGGGATAGAAGCCTGGCTGGTGCATTCTCCTAGGACCTTGACCCACCACACGTGACAGAACTCCCTCCAGCACTGTGTCCCAGTTGAACTCCTTGTATTTCCTGAAGCAAATTCCAAACTCCCAGTGCAGCAGCAAGAAACACCACGAAAAGTGGAGGATGACCAAATGGCTTCACAGTCCACACAGGGAGACACTTAGACCCCAGTGGCCACAGTTTACCTGCAAAGAGAGAATTCAGCACTTCTGCCTCATGTTCATTGGAAAATCAGAAACCATGTCCTCCAGGTCACCTAGATGCAGACCAGGTTTGATGGTCTCACTACAAAGGAAGCTAAAGCTCCTGACAACAACATACATTTCAAGTGCCCAAACTCAGAGGCAGTTTCTCACGAAGTCTTTAGGACAGCAGAGCTCCACGTTTCTGGAGTGTTTACCCTGTCCCTTACTCATGGAAACTAGTCTACCACCTCCAAGGTTGTGAACTCCTGAGCATTTTCCATTCCACATATGTATTCATAGCATTTCTAACTCTTCTCCTCAAATTGTGTCTTACTTATTGCGAAGGGAATGTCAAGGCAATGTTCTGGATGAGAGTGGGAAGATTTTTTTGTAGCACATTTTGGCATACACATTGGATTCATTTTCCTATTTTCCGTTCGAAATACTGAATCCCTGACACTAACCCATACCCTACTAGATTGTGACTACGAATACTAATATGATGGAGAAAAATAACTCAAACAGAATAGAAATACAGGCAGTTCAGAGGAGGCATGGTGTATAGTTGGACTTGCCTTTTGCATTATAAAGGGTTGGTGTTATAAATCTAGTCCAATTTAATAGAAATAGTTCTCCATGTGTTTTGAAAGTTAACAAATATGTGAATTCCTGTCTCCCTTTCTCTGTAGCCTATTCAGCAACATGCATTTTTACATGCACATATAGAATCCTACCTCCTATCCCACGTCCATTCTTGTGAGGTGGCTGACTTGGCAGATATAAATTGTGAGAAGAGATCACTCCTCCTAAACGCTGTTGGAACTGAGAATTCAACCTCCAGGTGAGCTTCCCACTTGAACAACATGATACATAAGTACATGTTCAGTAAAATAAATATTTTTGGATCTGTGGATGATAAATATTTCATGATGAATTTAGATTGGCATATATATTTCTACTCTTTAATGTCTGTGTTTGTGTGTGTGTTTCTTTTGTATATATATATATATATATATATATATATATATATATATATATATATATATATATATATACACACACATACACACACTCTCCAGATTTTTCAAAATATGAAATGTATGTGTCATATTATATACTCCTTAAATTCATTCATGTTCATATATGTGGATGTATAATCAACTTTTCACAAGATTATTCTCAGAAATAGTCATCCACCTGAAATACATATTTGTTTCCTAGTGCTGAAATCCTAATATTTCTACAGTAACTGACCCAGTTTAACATGAATGCAAGTAGATTCCTATGGGACATGATGTGTGTTTTGACGTTCATTTTTATTCAACACTGGTACATTACTATTTCTTCAGTTGATGCACATCATAGGATATGTATTTCATCCTCAAGTTCACAAATTTCTAGGCATTTATTTCCCTTTCAATCACTTCCTGCTTCAGAACACATGTATTCCTCCACGTTTCTTGACTGGTCTTTTCATGAGACTTCTTTCCAAACACATTCTTTTCCATTTCCATAATCCCTTGTGAAGCAAAACTCACACCCCCTTCATGGTAAACCATAACCCCAATATCACCATTATATGTATAACTGGTTAGAATGAATGGTTGTGTATCAATATTAGATTTCCTATATATTTTCAGATATCAATGCAATCCATTATTTAAATTGGAACCTGTTATACTATTTATTCACAGTATGGTCTATTCATGCATTATCTCTATATTCATAGATCCAGGGTACACCTATTTGTACCCCCAAAGGCTAATTCATATGTCTTCAACATATTACTCCCAGAAATGGTGGAAGAAACACTCATGTCACCTGATCTACATATACATTTTATCACAGTGATATTCTGGACACAAAATGCAAAGGTCACACTTATGATTGCGCCAAAGCCTCATTGGAAAGTGAGCATGGATTACTAAAAACATCCTTGTCCATGTTGCCTAATGCTCTCAAATGTCAATGCTATTGGTGACTACACATTTGTTTCTTCCTAAGATGATATATTCAACCTCAACCCTGTTGAAAATGTCTAATCCACTCACTCACTTTATACTTTGCCTGATTTCCTAATGTCTCTATTGATATCTGCTTTCCTACATATGTTCCCCAGTTCATCATTGTGACTGACTCTTCACATGTGCTGACGTTTACATTCACTCTCTAACCGACATCCTATTGCTAAAGAACTTTTGGTCCAAATTGTATACTCACTCTTCTTCCAAAACTTACCAACTATCTTCCTAATCCTACCTACTATCCCTTTTTGACTGGATGTTCTCTTCTACATTCAATCATCCAAGGTACAAGGTCCTATGCCATTGTATATCGATTTATCTGAGACATCTGTGCAGAAAGTCATTCAAAGCTAAGTATCCCCATCAAGGGCCCCATGCCCTTCTGGCCTTCAAATCTTACTTGGATTTCTGTTTTCATACATATATTTCACCTATATGTTATTATAAATATCGCAGGTTCCCAATACCATTCTTCATCCAGCAGAGTGATTCCTCACCCAAATCAAACAGGTTCTTAACACTAACCATACACTCTTCCCTCAATCTAACTTTACACAAGAGCAGGGACAGAGTGTGTCTTACAATACAGGAATGTGGGGGATCTTCCACCTGCTAAGAACCTCAAAGGTCCATGCAGAAATGATACCTGGAGAAGATGTAGGCAGCTATGAAGGACCTGAGAGAGCAGAAGTCATCTTCCATGGCAAACAACCTGGTCAGGATGAAGGGATGTATCTGAATGAGCCTCTCTCTTCTTAATGTAGACAAGATGGACCAAAGCAGGCCTGTGTGGAGAGATGTTCCTTGGTGCCTGTGTTTGATATTCCATTCTAACTTGTGAAAGTGTCACAGGAAGGAGGGGCAGCCTCCATCTCATGGGAGCCTTGGAAGCAACTGTTAGGACACAGTGGTTGCCAAGGCAGTGACCTCATTCAGTTCCTGAAGGAAGTGACCTCACCTCACTTCCTTGGTGATGGAACTCTCTGAACTTGGGATCCAGGAAGGCAGGCACCCAGAGCCAGTCCCAGTCCCAGTCCCAGTGGGCTCACTTGTTTGGATTTCCCAAGGACAGAGTCAGTCTTTCTTGGTACCCACTGATGTGAGGATGGCCAAATGCCAGGAAAGCTCTGCCGTGGGGCCTTTCCTGAGAAAGCAGGTAGTGGCTCACCGCTGGTTCCTGACAACTTCACAGAGTTGGACAAGGAGGCCAGATGTGAGACAGGAAAGGCACTTTCGGGGGAACATAGTATGACCCACCAGTCAGACGACACTCCGGGTAGTCACAGACCAACTTGGAAGGAGGTGCCTTTGTGGGTGTGGGTGTGAGTTTGTGGTTTGGTCTCATGTTCTGAGAATAGGTAGGAAAGGCGGTTTGTTTGGTTTGGAGTGGACTGTTTCTAGTAAGGCTTTTGACAAGGCGAGTGTTTCTATGTTTGTGTATCCCACTGTGTCCCTGGTTGTAGACATTAGAAAAGAGAATGCATCAATGGATGTGTCCTGTCTAGTAGAAAGCTTCCCAGCATTCATCCTGCCCAATTTATGAATGGACTGCGGCTTGCCTTATGGATGGGCAACACCTACTATCTTCCTAAGTTCCTGTTTTCTTCCTGAATTCTGGCCACTCTCCAGAATAGGCTCATGGTTTTGTGTCCAAGATATGTACCACCTCCAAGCTCGGTGGCATGGCCATGTACTGGATAGTTGAAAGGAATGGTGAGCATCTCAGAAAACTCAGATATCAGTGTGACCAGTAAAGTCTCCCTGGAGAAAGCCTGCTTTGGGCCTTTGGCTTACCTATTGTTCTGTTGCCCTGAATGTCAGGAAGGCCTTTGCCTCAGGGCACCCCATTGTGAAGCCTGAAGAAAACAGTTTTCAAATGGAAATGAATGGGCATCACCTGTGGCTCTTTGCTTAATTGCTTTGCAAAGGGATGTGTCTGAATCAGCCTCTTGGCCCTGTGTGAGGCTGTGGCTTAGATTGTCAGCCCCTGATGTATCCAAAGAAAAATCCCATTTGTGCATCCAAAGCCAAATTGGCACAAAAGCAGTCATCCTGGATGAGGTCTCTCGCCTTCCTCTGTAAGGTTCCTGACCTCCATCAAGTGAGAATAGGGATCCTTTGTGTCAAATGAGTCCTTCAAAGCCAGGCAGAGGCTAGCCCATAGGTGCTTGGGTTTTCTCATGACTCCAGTTCACACAAACAATCTATACCCTGCAGTCAGTAGGCCTCCAATTGGAGAAGTAGAGCAGTATTAAAGGCAGGCCTATTTGATCACTCCAGGTTCACAGGATGGGTGTCCAGTCCACCTTGATATTAGGCAAATGAGAGGCAAGGGAGCTTATTGTGGACACTGTCTTGGGCTGTGCCCCTCACGGAAACCTCTAGCCAGAGGTTATGATGAGTGTCTATATGGAAGAAGATGAGGGCCATGTGGCAGTGTTTTGGTTTGAATTGTGGTGTGGCAGTGGGAAGAGATGACTGGGTCCACCTGGGCTTGAACTCTGGTGTGATTCCCCTTGGAGACTGAGTTCTGGAACTGACCTCAGAGAAGTATTGCCGTGAATTGTGTCGGGATGTTAGGAGGCCACGCATGAGAGTCGCCCTTGGAAACTGAGATCTAGGCCCAGGCTGGCTTTCCACAGAGCACTGGGAATCTCAGCCCGGATATCACATGATTTTATTCTTAAAGACCTGGCAGCCATCATGGAGAGTCCAAACACACGTGGACCACACATTGTAGACCTCAATGGGCCTGGCTTCCTGTGACCTTTTGGCCACTCTTTGGGAAGCCTTGTTTGTGAGAGTTCTCCAGAGCTTTCGTTGAAATGAGCTTCCTCACCATTTAATGGTTCCTGAAGGAATGGAAACCCACAGTGCCTCCAACTTCATCCTTTAAAAATGGCTAGCTAGATAAATACCATGACATTTTTGAAATTCCCATGACCAGGTGGCACTGGAGAACCTCTGGATGTCCTGTTGCTGATCATGAGTGTACCAGACAGTGCCTTGATTGAGTGGGTTTCATGAAAATGGTGTAAAACAGAGATGCCAGTAAGTTGGGGCCTGCTGAGTAGTGGGCCTAGAGCAGTGGTGTGCAGGTGTGTGATAAAACATCTGTGGTGGGGCCATGTGGATCTGCCATTGGCTTCCAAATGGCTTGTGACTGACATGGTGCAGTGAGCAGACACTTCTATGTAAAGGCATCTTGTTATATGGAGAGGTTTCAGGGCAATGTTCAGAATCAGGTTGCTATGGTCAAGGGGGCAAGCTCTGTGGGATAGAAGCCTGGCTGGTGCATTCTCCTAGGACCTTGACCCACCACACGTGACAGAACTCCCTCCAGCACTGTGTCTCAGTTGAACTCCTTGTATTTCCTGAAGCAAATTCCAAACTCCCAGTGCACAGCAGGAAACACCACGAAAAGTGGAGGATGACCAAATGGCTTCACAGTCCACACAGGGAGACACTTAGACCCCAGTGGCCACAGTTTACCTGCAAAGAGAGAATTCAGCACTTCTGCCTCATGTTCATTGGAAAATCAGAAACCATGTCCTCCAGGTCACCTGGATGCAGACCAGGTTTGATGGTCTCACTACAAAGGAAGCTAAAGCTCCTGACAAAAACATACATTTCAAGTGCCCAACCTCAGAGGCAGTTTCTCACGAAGTTTTAGGCCAGCAGAGCTCCACGTTTGTGGAGTGTTTACCCTGTCCCTTACTCATGGAAACTAGTCTACCACCTCCAAGTTTGTGAACTCCTGAGCATTTTCCATTCCACATATGTATTCACAGCATTTCTAACTCTTCTCCTCAAATTGTGTCTTATTTATTGTGAAGGTAATGTCAAGGCAATGTTCTGGATGAGAGTGGGAAGATTTTTTTGTAGCACATATTGGCCTACACATTGGATTCATTTTCCTATTTTCCGTTCGAAATACTGAATCCCTGACACTAACCCATACCCTACTAGATTGTGACTACGAATGCTAATATGATGGAGAAAAATAACTCAAACAGAATAGAAATACAGGCAGTTCAGAGGAGGCCTGGTGTATAGTTGGACTGGCCTTTGGCATTATAAAGGGTAGGTGTTATAAATCTAGTCCAATTCAATAGAAATAGTTCTCCATGTGTTTTGAAAGTTAACAAATATGTGAATTCCTGTCTCCCTTTCTCTGTAGCCTATTCAGCAACATGCATTTTTACATGCACATATACAATCTTACCTCCTATCCCACGTCCATTCTTGTGAGGTGGCTGACTTGGCAGATACAAATTGTGAGAAGAGATCACTCCTCCTAAACGCTGTTGGAACTGAGAATTCAACCTCCAGGTGAGCTTCCCACTTGAACAACATGATACATAAATACATGTTCAGTAAAATAAATATTTTTGGATCTGTGGCTGATAAATATTTCATGATGAATTTCGATTGGCATATATATTTCTACTCTTTAATGTCTGTGTTTGTGTGTGTGTTTTTTTTGTATATATATATATATATATATATATATATATATATATATACACACATACACACACTCTCCAGATTTTTCAAAATATGAAATGTATGTGTCATATTATATACTCCCTAAATTTTTCATGTTCATATATGCGGATTTATAATCAACTTTTCACAAGATTATTCTCAGAAATAGTCATCCACCTGAAATACATATTTGTTTCCTAGTGCTGAAATCCTAATATTTCTACAGTAACTGACCCAGTTTAACATGAATGCAAGTAGATTCCTATGGGACATGATGTGTGTTTTGACGTTCATTTTTATTCAACACTGGTACATTACTATTTCTTCAGTTGATGCACATCATAGGATATGTATTTCATCCTCAAGTTCACAAATTTCTAGGCATTTATTTCCCTTTCAATCACTTCCTGCTTCAGAACACATGTATTCCTCCACGTTTCTTGACTGGTCTTTTCATGAGACTTCTTTCCAAACACATTCTTTTCCATTTCCATAATCCCTTGTGAAGCAAAACTCACACCCCCTTCATGGTAAACCATAACCCCAATATCACCATTAGATGTATAACTGGTTAGAATGAATGGTTGTGTATCAATATTAGATTTCCTATATATTTTCAGATATCAATGCAATCCATTATTTAAATTGGAACCTGTTACACTATTTATTCACAGTATGGTCTATTCATGCATTATCTCTATATTCATAGACCCAGGGTACACCTATTTGTACCCCCAAAGGCTAATTTATATGTCTTCAACATATTACTCCCAGAAATGGTGGAAGAAACACTCATGTCACCTGATCTACATATACATTTTATCACAGTGATATTCTGGACACAAAATGCAAAGGTCACACTTATGAATGCACCAAAGCCTCATTGGAAAGTGAGCATGGATTACTAAAAACATCCTTGTCCAGGTTGCCTAATGCTCTCAAATGTCAATGCTATTGGTGACTACACATTTGTTTCTTCCTAAGATGATATATTCAACCTCAACCCTGTTGAAAATGTCTAATCCACTCACTCACTTTATACTTTGCCTGATTTCCTAATGTCTCTATTGATATCTGCTTTCCTACATATGTTCCCCAGTTCATCATTGTGACTGACTCTTCACATGTGCTGACGTTTACATTCACTCTCTAACCGACACCCTATTGCTAAAGAACTTTTGGTCCAAATTGTATACTCACTCTTCTTCCAAAACTTACCAACTATCTTCCTAATCCTACCTACTATCCCTTTTTGACTGGATGTTCTCTTCTACATTCAATCATCCAAGGTACAAGGTCCTATGCCATTGTATATCGATTTATCTGAGACATCTGTGCAGAAAGTCATTCAAAGCTAAGTATCCCCATCAAGGGCCCCATGCCCTTCTGGCCTTCAAATCTTACTTGGATTTCTGTTTTCATACATACATTTCACCTATATATTATTATAAATATCGCAGGTTCCCAATACCATTCTTCATCCAGCAGAGTGATTCCTAAGCCACATCAAACAGGTTCTTAACCCTAACCATACACTCTTCCCTCAATCTAACTTTACAGAAGAGCAGGGACAGAGTGGGTCTTACAATACAGGAAGGTGGGGGATCTTCCACCTGCTGAGAACCTCAAAGGTCCATGCAGAAATGATACCTGGAGAAGATGTAGGCAGCTATGAAGGACCTGAGAGAGCAGAAGTCATCTTCCATGGCAAACAACCTGGTCAGGATGAAGGGATGTGTCTGAATGAGCCTCTTTCTTCTTCATGTAGACAAGATGGACCAAAGCAGGCCTGTGTGGAGAGCTGTTCCTTGGTGCCTGTGGTTGATATTCCATTCTAACTTGTGAAAGTGTCACAGGAAGGAGGGGCAGCCTCCATCTCATGGGAGCCTTGGAAGCAACTGTTAGGACACAGTGGTTGCCAAGGCAGTGACCTCATTCAGTTCCTGAAGGAAGTGACCTCACCTCACTTCCTTGGTGATGGAACTCTCTGAACTTGGGATCCAGGAAGCCAGGCACCCAGAGCCACTCCCAGTCCTAGTCCCAGTGGGCTCACTTGTTTGGATTTCCCAAGGACAGAGTCAGTCTTTCTTGGTACCCACTGATGTGAGGATGGCCAAATGCCAGGAAAGCTCTGCCGATGGGAATTTTCTGACAAAGCAGGTAGTGGCTCACCGCTGGCTCCTGACAACTTCACAGAGTTGGCCAAGGAGGCCAGATGTGAGACAGGACAGGCCCTTTTGGGGGAACATAGTATGGCCCACCAGTCAGACGACATTCCGGGTAGTCACAGACCAACTTGGAAGGAGGTGCCTTTGTGGGTGTGGGTGTGAGTTTGTGGTTTGGTCTCATGTTCTGAGAATAGGTAGGAAAGGCGGTTTGTTTGGTTTGGAGTGGACTGTTTCTAGTAAGGCTTTTGACAAGGCGAGTGTTTCTATGTTTGTGCATCCCACTGTGTCCCTGGTTGTAGACATTAGAAAAGAGAATGCATCAATGGATGTGTCCTGTCTAGTAGAAAGCTTCCCAGCATTCATCCTGCCCAATTTATGAATGGACTGCGGCTTGCCTTATGGATGGGCAACACCTACTATCTTCCTAAGTTCCTGTTTTCTTCCTGAATTCTGGCCACTCTCCAGAATAGGCTCATGGTTTTGTGTCCAAGATATGTACCACCTCCAAGCTCGGTGGCATGGCCATGTACTGGATAGTTGAAAGGAATGGTGAGCATCTCAGAAAACTCAGATATCAGTGTGACCAGTAAAGTCTCCCTGGAGAAAGCCTGCTTTGGGCCTTTGGCTTACCTATTGTTCTGTTGCCCTGAATGTCAGGAAGGCCTTTGCCTCAGGGCACCCCATTGTGAAGCCTGAAGAAAACAGTTTTCAAATGGAAATGAATGGGCATCACCTGTGGCTCTTTGCTTAATTGCTTTGCAAAGGGATGTGTCTGAAACAGCCTCTTGGCCCTGTGTGAGGCTGTGGCTTAGATTGTCAGCCCCTGATGTATCCAAAGAAAGATCCCATGTGTGCATCCAAAGCCAAATTGGCACAAAAGCAGTCATCCTGGATGAGGTCTCTCGCCTTCCTCTGTAAGGTTCCTGACCTCCATCAAGTGAGAATAGGGATCCTTTGTGTCAAATGAGTCCTTCAAAGCCATGCAGAGGCTAGCTCATAGGTGCTTGGGTTTTCTCATGACTCCAGTTCACACAAACAATCTATACCCGGCAGTCAGTAGGCCTCCAATTGGAGAAGTAGAGCAGTATTAAAGGCAGGCCTATTTGATCACTCCAGGTTCACAGGATGGGTGTCCAGTCCACCCTGACATTAGGCAAATGAGAGGCAAGGGAGCTTATTGTGGACACTGTCTTGGGCTGTGCCCCTCATGGAAACCTCTAGCCAGAGGTTATGATGAGTGTCTATATGGAAGAAGATGAGGGCCATGTGGCAGTGTTTTGGTTTGAATTGTGGTGTGGCAGTGGGAAGAGATGACTGGGTCCACCTGGGCTTGAACTCTGGTGTGATTCCCCTTGGAGACTGAGTTCTGGAACTGACCTCAGAGAAGTATTGCCGTGAATTGTGTCGGGATGTTAGGAGGCCACGCATGAGAGTCGCCCTTGGAAACTGAGATCTAGGCCCAGGCTGGCTTTCCACAGAGCACTGGGAATCTCAGCCCGGATATCACATGATTTTATTCTTAAAGACCTGGCAGCCATCGTGGAGAGTCCAAGCACACGTGGACCTCACATTGTAGACCTCAATGGGCCTGGCTTCCTGTGACCTTTGGCCACTCTTTGGGAAGCCTTGTTTGTGAGAGTTCTCCAGAGCTTTCGTTGAAATGAGCTTCCTCACCATTTAATGGTTCCTGAAGGAATGGAAACCCACAGTGCCTCCAACTTCATCCTTTAAAAATGGCTAGCTAGATAAATACCATGACATTTTTGAAATTCCCATGACCAGGTGGCACTGGAGAACCTCTGGATGTCCTGTTGCTGTTCATGAGTGTACCAGACAGTGCCTTGATTGAGTGGGTTTCATGAAAATGGTGTAAAACAGAGATGGAAGTAAGTTGGGGCCTGCTGAGTAGTGGGCCTAGAGCAGTGGTGTGCAGGTGTGTGATAAAACATCTGTGGTGGGGCCATGTGGATCTGCCATTGGCTTCCAAATGGCTTGTGACTGACATGGTGCAGTGAGCAGACCCTTCTATGTAAAGGCATCTTGTTATATGGAGAGGTTTCAGGGCAATGTTCAGAATCAGGTTGCTATGGTCAAGGGGGCAAGCTCTGTGGGATAGAAGCCTGGCTGGTGCATTCTCCTAGGACCTTGACCCACCACACGTGACAGAACTCCCTCCAGCACTGTGTCCCAGTTGAACTCCTTGTATTTCCTGAAGCAAATTCCAAAATCCCAGTGCAGCAGCAAGAAACACCACGAAAAGTGGAGGATGACCAAATGGCTTCACAGTCCACACAGGGAGACACTTAGACCCCAGTGGCCACAGTTTACCTGCAAAGAGAGAATTCAGCACTTCTGCCTCATGTTCATTGGAAAATCAGAAACCATGTCCTCCAGGTCACCTAGATGCAGACCAGGTTTGATGGTCTCACTACAAAGGAAGCTAAAGCTCCTGACAACAACATACATTTCAAGTGCCCAAACTCAGAGGCAGTTTCTCACGAAGTCTTTAGGCCAGCAGAGCTCCACGTTTGTGGAGTGTTTACCCTGTCCCTTACTCATGGAAACTAGTCTACCACCTCCAAGGTTGTGATCTCCTGAGCATTTTCCATTCCACATATGTATTCATAGCATTTCTAACACTTCTCCTCAAATTGAGTCTTACTTATTGCGAAGGGAATGTCAAGGCAATGTTCTGGATGAGAGTGGGAAGATTTTTTTGTAGCACATTTTGGCCTACACATTGGATTCATTTTCCTATTTTCCGTTCGAAATACTGAATCCCTGACACTAACCCATACCCTACTAGATTGTGACTACGAATACTAATATGATGGAGAAAAATAACTCAAACAGAATAGAAATACAGGCAGTTCAGAGGAGGCCTGGTGTATAGTTGGACTTGCCTTTTGCATTATAAAGGGTTGGTGTTATAAATCTAGTCCAATTTAATAGAAATAGTTCTCCATGTGTTTTGAAAGTTAACAAATATGTGAATTCCTGTCTCCCTTTCTCTGTAGCCTATTCAGCAACATGCATTTTTACATGCACATATAGAATCCTACCTCCTATCCCACGTCCATTCTTGTGAGGTGGCTGACTTGGCAGATACAAATTGTGAGAAGAGATCACTCCTCCTAAACGCTGTTGGAACTGAGAATTCAACCTCCAGGTGAGCTTCCCACTTGAACAACATGATACATAAGTACATGTTCAGTAAAATAAATATTTTTGGATCTGTGGATGATAAATATTTTATGATGAATTTCGATTGGCATATATATTTCTACTCTTTAATGTCTGTGTTTGTGTGTGTGGTTTTTTTTTGTATATATATATACACACACATACACACACTCTCCAGATTTTTCAAAATATGAAATGTATGTGTCATATTATATACTCCCTAAATTCATTCATGTTCATATATGTGGATTTATAATCAACTTTTCACAAGATTATTCTCAGAAATAGTCATCCACCTGAAATACATATTTGTTTCCTAGTGCTGAAATCCTAATATTTCTACAGTAACTGACCCAGTTTAACATGAATGCAAGTAGATTCCTATGGGACATGATGTGTGTTTTGACGTTCATTTTTATTCAACACTGGTACATTACTATTTCTTCAGTTGATGCACATCATAGGATATGTATTTCATCCTCAAGTTCACAAATTTCTAGGCATTTATTTCCCTTTCAATCACTTCCTGCTTCAGAACACATGTATTCCTCCACGTTTCTTGACTGGTCTTTTCATGAGACTTCTTTCCAAACACATTCTTTTCCATTTCCATAATCCCTTGTGAAGCAAAACTCACACCCCCTTCATGGTAAACCATAACCCCAATATCACCATTAGATGTATAACTGGTTAGAATGAATGGTTGTGTATCAATATTAGATTTCCTATATATTTTCAGATATCAATGCAATCCATTATTTAAATTGGAACCTGTTACACTATTTATTCACAGTATGGTCTATTCATGCATTATCTCTATATTCATAGACCCAGGGTACACCTATTTGTACCCCCAAAGGCTAATTTATATGTCTTCAACATATTACTCCCAGAAATGGTGGAAGAAACACTCATGTCACCTGATCTACATATACATTTTATCACAGTGATATTCTGGACACAAAATGCAAAGGTCACACTTATGAATGCACCAAAGCCTCATTGGAAAGTGAGCATGGATTACTAAAAACATCCTTGTCCAGGTTGCCTAATGCTCTCAAATGTCAATGCTATTGGTGACTACACATTTGTTTCTTCCTAAGATGATATATTCAACCTCAACCCTGTTGAAAATGTCTAATCCACTCACTCACTTTATACTTTGCCTGATTTCCTAATGTCTCTATTGATATCTGCTTTCCTACATATGTTCCCCAGTTCATCATTGTGACTGACTCTTCACATGTGCTGACGTTTACATTCACTCTCTAACCGACACCCTATTGCTAAAGAACTTTTGGTCCAAATTGTATACTCACTCTTCTTCCAAAACTTACCAACTATCTTCCTAATCCTACCTACTATCCCTTTTTGACTGGATGTTCTCTTCTACATTCAATCATCCAAGGTACAAGGTCCTATGCCATTGTATATCGATTTATCTGAGACATCTGTGCAGAAAGTCATTCAAAGCTAAGTATCCCCATCAAGGGCCCCATGCCCTTCTGGCCTTCAAATCTTACTTGGATTTCTGTTTTCATACATACATTTCACCTATATATTATTATAAATATCGCAGGTTCCCAATACCATTCTTCATCCAGCAGAGTGATTCCTAAGCCACATCAAACAGGTTCTTAACCCTAACCATACACTCTTCCCTCAATCTAACTTTACAGAAGAGCAGGGACAGAGTGGGTCTTACAATACAGGAAGGTGGGGGATCTTCCACCTGCTGAGAACCTCAAAGGTCCATGCAGAAATGATACCTGGAGAAGATGTAGGCAGCTATGAAGGACCTGAGAGAGCAGAAGTCATCTTCCATGGCAAACAACCTGGTCAGGATGAAGGGATGTGTCTGAATGAGCCTCTTTCTTCTTCATGTAGACAAGATGGACCAAAGCAGGCCTGTGTGGAGAGCTGTTCCTTGGTGCCTGTGGTTGATATTCCATTCTAACTTGTGAAAGTGTCACAGGAAGGAGGGGCAGCCTCCATCTCATGGGAGCCTTGGAAGCAACTGTTAGGACACAGTGGTTGCCAAGGCAGTGACCTCATTCAGTTCCTGAAGGAAGTGACCTCACCTCACTTCCTTGGTGATGGAACTCTCTGAACTTGGGATCCAGGAAGCCAGGCACCCAGAGCCACTCCCAGTCCTAGTCCCAGTGGGCTCACTTGTTTGGATTTCCCAAGGACAGAGTCAGTCTTTCTTGGTACCCACTGATGTGAGGATGGCCAAATGCCAGGAAAGCTCTGCCGATGGGAATTTTCTGACAAAGCAGGTAGTGGCTCACCGCTGGCTCCTGACAACTTCACAGAGTTGGCCAAGGAGGCCAGATGTGAGACAGGACAGGCCCTTTTGGGGGAACATAGTATGGCCCACCAGTCAGACGACATTCCGGGTAGTCACAGACCAACTTGGAAGGAGGTGCCTTTGTGGGTGTGGGTGTGAGTTTGTGGTTTGGTCTCATGTTCTGAGAATAGGTAGGAAAGGCGGTTTGTTTGGTTTGGAGTGGACTGTTTCTAGTAAGGCTTTTGACAAGGCGAGTGTTTCTATGTTTGTGCATCCCACTGTGTCCCTGGTTGTAGACATTAGAAAAGAGAATGCATCAATGGATGTGTCCTGTCTAGTAGAAAGCTTCCCAGCATTCATCCTGCCCAATTTATGAATGGACTGCGGCTTGCCTTATGGATGGGCAACACCTACTATCTTCCTAAGTTCCTGTTTTCTTCCTGAATTCTGGCCACTCTCCAGAATAGGCTCATGGTTTTGTGTCCAAGATATGTACCACCTCCAAGCTCGGTGGCATGGCCATGTACTGGATAGTTGAAAGGAATGGTGAGCATCTCAGAAAACTCAGATATCAGTGTGACCAGTAAAGTCTCCCTGGAGAAAGCCTGCTTTGGGCCTTTGGCTTACCTATTGTTCTGTTGCCCTGAATGTCAGGAAGGCCTTTGCCTCAGGGCACCCCATTGTGAAGCCTGAAGAAAACAGTTTTCAAATGGAAATGAATGGGCATCACCTGTGGCTCTTTGCTTAATTGCTTTGCAAAGGGATGTGTCTGAAACAGCCTCTTGGCCCTGTGTGAGGCTTTGGCTTAGATTGTCAGCCCCTGATGTATCCAAAGAAAGATCCCATGTGTGCATCCAAAGCCAAATTGGCACAAAAGCAGTCATCCTGGATGAGGTCTCTCGCCTTCCTCTGTAAGGTTCCTGACCTCCATCAAGTGAGAATAGGGATCCTTTGTGTCAAATGAGTCCTTCAAAGCCATGCAGAGGCTAGCTCATAGGTGCTTGGGTTTTCTCATGACTCCAGTTCACACAAACAATCTATACCCGGCAGTCAGTAGGCCTCCAATTGGAGAAGTAGAGCAGTATTAAAGGCAGGCCTATTTGATCACTCCAGGTTCACAGGATGGGTGTCCAGTCCACCCTGACATTAGGCAAATGAGAGGCAAGGGAGCTTATTGTGGACACTGTCTTGGGCTGTGCCCCTCATGGAAACCTCTAGCCAGAGGTTATGATGAGTGTCTATATGGAAGAAGATGAGGGCCATGTGGCAGTGTTTTGGTTTGAATTGTGGTGTGGCAGTGGGAAGAGATGACTGGGTCCACCTGGGCTTGAACTCTGGTGTGATTCCCCTTGGAGACTGAGTTCTGGAACTGACCTCAGAGAAGTATTGCCGTGAATTGTGTCGGGATGTTAGGAGGCCACGCATGAGAGTCGCCCTTGGAAACTGAGATCTAGGCCCAGGCTGGCTTTCCACAGAGCACTGGGAATCTCAGCCCGGATATCACATGATTTTATTCTTAAAGACCTGGCAGCCATCGTGGAGAGTCCAAGCACACGTGGACCTCACATTGTAGACCTCAATGGGCCTGGCTTCCTGTGACCTTTGGCCACTCTTTGGGAAGCCTTGTTTGTGAGAGTTCTCCAGAGCTTTCGTTGAAATGAGCTTCCTCACCATTTAATGGTTCCTGAAGGAATGGAAACCCACAGTGCCTCCAACTTCATCCTTTAAAAATGGCTAGCTAGATAAATACCATGACATTTTTGAAATTCCCATGACCAGGTGGCACTGGAGAACCTCTGGATGTCCTGTTGCTGTTCATGAGTGTACCAGACAGTGCCTTGATTGAGTGGGTTTCATGAAAATGGTGTAAAACAGAGATGGAAGTAAGTTGGGGCCTGCTGAGTAGTGGGCCTAGAGCAGTGGTGTGCAGGTGTGTGATAAAACATCTGTGGTGGGGCCATGTGGATCTGCCATTGGCTTCCAAATGGCTTGTGACTGACATGGTGCAGTGAGCAGACCCTTCTATGTAAAGGCATCTTGTTATATGGAGAGGTTTCAGGGCAATGTTCAGAATCAGGTTGCTATGGTCAAGGGGGCAAGCTCTGTGGGATAGAAGCCTGGCTGGTGCATTCTCCTAGGACCTTGACCCACCACACGTGACAGAACTCCCTCCAGCACTGTGTCCCAGTTGAACTCCTTGTATTTCCTGAAGCAAATTCCAAAATCCCAGTGCAGCAGCAAGAAACACCACGAAAAGTGGAGGATGACCAAATGGCTTCACAGTCCACACAGGGAGACACTTAGACCCCAGTGGCCACAGTTTACCTGCAAAGAGAGAATTCAGCACTTCTGCCTCATGTTCATTGGAAAATCAGAAACCATGTCCTCCAGGTCACCTAGATGCAGACCAGGTTTGATGGTCTCACTACAAAGGAAGCTAAAGCTCCTGACAACAACATACATTTCAAGTGCCCAAACTCAGAGGCAGTTTCTCACGAAGTCTTTAGGCCAGCAGAGCTCCACGTTTGTGGAGTGTTTACCCTGTCCCTTACTCATGGAAACTAGTCTACCACCTCCAAGGTTGTGATCTCCTGAGCATTTTCCATTCCACATATGTATTCATAGCATTTCTAACACTTCTCCTCAAATTGTGTCTTACTTATTGCGAAGGGAATGTCAAGGCAATGTTCTGGATGAGAGTGGGAAGATTTTTTTGTAGCACATTTTGGCCTACACATTGGATTCATTTTCCTATTTTCCGTTCGAAATACTGAATCCCTGACACTAACCCATACCCTACTAGATTGTGACTACGAATACTAATATGATGGAGAAAAATAACTCAAACAGAATAGAAATACAGGCAGTTCAGAGGAGGCCTGGTGTATAGTTGGACTTGCCTTTTGCATTATAAAGGGTTGGTGTTATAAATCTAGTCCAATTTAATAGAAATAGTTCTCCATGTGTTTTGAAAGTTAACAAATATGTGAATTCCTGTCTCCCTTTCTCTGTAGCCTATTCAGCAACATGCATTTTTACATGCACATATAGAATCCTACCTCCTATCCCACGTCCATTCTTGTGAGGTGGCTGACTTGGCAGATACAAATTGTGAGAAGAGATCACTCCTCCTAAACGCTGTTGGAACTGAGAATTCAACCTCCAGGTGAGCTTCCCACTTGAACAACATGATACATAAGTACATGTTCAGTAAAATAAATATTTTTGGATCTGTGGATGATAAATATTTTATGATGAATTTCGATTGGCATATATATTTCTACTCTTTAATGTCTGTGTTTGTGTGTGTGGTTTTTTTTTGTATATATATATACACACACATACACACACTCTCCAGATTTTTCAAAATATGAAATGTATGTGTCATATTATATACTCCCTAAATTCATTCATGTTCATATATGTGGATTTATAATCAACTTTTCACAAGATTATTCTCAGAAATAGTCATCCACCTGAAATACATATTTGTTTCCTAGTGCTGAAATCCTAATATTTCTACAGTAACTGACCCAGTTTAACATGAATGCAAGTAGATTCCTATGGGACATGATGTGTGTTTTGACGTTCATTTTTATTCAACACTGGTACATTACTATTTCTTCAGTTGATGCACATCATAGGATATGTATTTCATCCTCAAGTTCACAAATTTCTAGGCATTTATTTCCCTTTCAATCACTTCCTGCTTCAGAACACATGTATTCCTCCACGTTTCTTGACTGGTCTTTTCATGAGACTTCTTTCCAAACACATTCTTTTCCATTTCCATAATCCCTTGTGAAGCAAAACTCACACCCCCTTCATGGTAAACCATAACCCCAATATCACCATTAGATGTATAACTGGTTAGAATGAATGGTTGTGTATCAATATTAGATTTCCTATATATTTTCAGATATCAATGCAATCCATTATTTAAATTGGAACCTCTTATACTATTTATTCACAGTATGGTCTATTCATGCATTATCTCTATATTCATAGACCCAGGGTACACCTATTTGTACCCCCAAAGGCTAATTTATATGTCTTCAACATATTACTCCCAGAAATGGTGGAAGAAACACTCATGTCACCTGATCTACATATACATTTTATCACAGTGATATTCTGGACACAAAATGCAAAGGTCACACTTATGATTGCACCAAAGCCTCATTGGAAAGTGAGCATGGATTACTAAAAACATCCTTGTCCAGGTTGCCTAATGCTCTCAAATGTCAATGCTATTGGTGACTACACATTTGTTTCTTCCTAAGATGATATATTCAACCTCAACCCTGTTGAAAATGTCTAATCCATTCACTCACTTTATACTTTGCCTGATTTCCTAATGTCTCTATTGATATCTGCTTTCCTACATATGTTCCCCAGTTCATCATTGTGACTGACTCTTCACATGTGCTGACGTTTACATTCACTCTCTAACCGACACCCTATTGCTAAAGAACTTTTGGTCCAAATTGTATACTCACTCTTCTTCCAAAACTTACCAACTATCTTCCTAATCCTACCTACTATCCCTTTTTGACTGGATGTTCTCTTCTACATTCAATCATCCAAGGTACAAGGTCCTATGCCATTGTATATCGATTTATCTGAGACATCTGTGCAGAAAGTCATTCAGAGCTAAGTATCCCCATCAAGGGCCCCATGCCCTTCTGGCCTTCAAATCTTACTTGGATTTCTGTTTTCATACATATATTTCACCTATATATTATTATAAATATCCCAGGTTCCCAATACCATTCTGCATCCAGCAGAGTGATTCCTCACCCAAATCTAACAGGTTCTTAACCCTAACCATACACTCTTCCCTCAATCTAACTTTACAGAAGATCAGGGACAGTGGGTCTTACAATACAGGAATGTGAGGGAACTTCAACCTGCTGAGAACCTCAAAGGTCCATGCAGAAATGATACCTGGAGAAGATGTAGGCAGCTATGAAGGACCTGGGAGAGCAGAAGTCATCTTCCATGGCAAACAACCTGGTCAGGATGAAGGGATGTGTCTGAATGAGCCTCTCTCTTCTTAATGTAGACAAGATGGACCAAAGCAGGCCTGTGTGGAGAGCTGTTCCTTGGTGCCTGTGGTTGATATTCCATTCTAACATGTGAAAGTGTCACAGGAAGGAGGGGCAGCCTCCATCTCATGGGAGCCTTGAAAGCAACTCTTAGGACACAGTGGTTGCCAAGGCAGTGACCTCATTCAGTTCATGAAGGAAGTGACCTCACCTCACTTCCTTGGTGATGGAACTCTCTGAACTTGGGATCCAGGAAGCCAGGCACCCAGAGCCAGTCCCAGTCCCAGTCCCAGTGGGCTCACTTGTTTGGATTTACCAAGGACAGAGTCAGTCTTTCTTGGTACCCACTGATGTGAGAATGGCCAAATGCCAGGAAAGCTCTGCCGAGGGGCCTTTCCTGAGAAAGCAGGTAGTGGCTCACCGCTGGCTCCTGACAACTTCACAGAGTTGGCCAAGGAGGCCAGATGTGAGACAGGACAGTCCCTTTTGGGGGAACATAGTATGGCCCACCAGTCAGACGAAACTCCGTGTAGTCACAGACCAACTTGGAAGGAGGTGCCTTTGTGGGTGTGGGTGTGAGTTTGTGGTTTGGTCTCATGTTCTGAGAATAGGTAGGAAAGGCGGTTTGTTTGGTTTGGAGTGGACTGTTTCTAGTAAGGCTTTTGACAAGGCGAGTGTTTCTATGTTTGTGTATCCCACTGTGTCCCTGGTTGTAGACATTAGAAAAGAGAATGCATCAATGGATGTGTCCTGTCTAGTAGAAAGCTTCCCAGCATTCATCCTGCCCAATTTATGAATGGACTGCGGCTTGCCTTATGGATGGGCAACACCTACTATCTTCCTAAGTTCCTGTTTTCTTCCTGAATTCTGGCCACTCTCCAGAATAGGCTCATGGTTTTGTGTCCAAGATATGTACCACCTCCAAGCTCGCTGGCATGGCCATGTACTGGATAGTTGAAAGGAATGGTGAGCATCTCAGAAAACTCAGATATCAGTGTGACCAGTAAAGTCTCCCTGGAGAAAGCCTGCTTTGGGCCTTTGGCTTACCTATTGTTCTGTTGCCCTGAATGTCAGGAAGGCCTTTGCCTCAGGGCACCCCTTTGTGAAGCCTGAAGTAAACAGTTTTCAAATGGAAATGAATGGGCATCACCTGTGGCTCTTTGCTTAATTGCTTTGCAAAGGGATGTGTCTGAATCAGCCTCTTGGCCCTGTGTGAGGCTGTGGCTTAGAGTGTCAGCCCCTGATGGATCCAAAGAAAGATCCCATGTGTGCATCCAAAGCCAAATTGGCACAAAAGCAGTCATCCTGGATGAGGTCTCTCGCCTTCCTCTGTAAGGTTCCTGACCTCCATCAAGTGAGATTAGGGATCCTTTGTGTCAAATGAGTCCTTCAAAGCCATGCAGAGGCTAGCCCATAGGTGCTTGGGTTTTCTCATGACTCCAGTTCACACAAACCATCTATACCCGGCAGTCAGTAGGCCTCCAATTGGAGAAGTAGAGCAGTATTAAAGGCAGGCCTATTTGATCACTCCAGGTTCACAGGATGGGTGTCCAGTCCACCCTGACATTAGGCAAATGAGAGGCAAGGGAGCTTATTGTGGACACTGTCTTGGGCTGTGGCCCTCATGGAAACCTCTAGCCAGAGGTTATGATGAGTGTCTATATGGAAGAAGATGAGGGCCATGTGGCAGTGTTTTGGTTTGAATTGTGGTGTGGCAGTGGGAAGAGATGACTGGGTCCACCTGGGCTTGAACTCTGGTGTGATTCCCCTTGGAGACTGAGTTCTGGAACTGACCTCAGAGAAGTATTGCCGTGAATTGTGTCGGGATGTTAGGAGGCCACACATGAGAGTCGCCCTTGGAAACTGAGATCTAGGCCCAGGCTGGCTTTCCACAGAGCACTGGGAATCTCAGCCCGGATATCACATGATTTTATTCTTAAAGACCTGGCAGCCATCGAGGAGAGTCCAAACACATGTGGACCTCACATTGTAGACCTCAATGGGCCTGGCTTCCTGTGACCTTTGGCCACTCTTTGGGAAGCCTTGTTTGTGAGAGTTCTCCAGAGCTTTCGTTGAAATGAGCTTCCTCACCATTTAATGGTTCCTGAAGGAATGGAAACCCACAGTGCCTCCAACTTCATCCTTTAAAAATGGCTAGCTAGATAAATACCATGACATTTTTGAAATTCCCATGACCAGGTGGCACTGGAGAACCTTTGGATGTCCTGTTGCTGATCCTGAGTGTACCAGACAGTGCCTTGATTGACTGGGTTTCATGAAAATGGTGTAAAACAGAGATGCCAGTAAGTTGGGGCCTGCTGAGTAGTGGGCCTAGAGCAGTGGTGTGCAGGTGTGTGATAAAACATCTGTGGTGGGGCCATGTGGATCTGCCATTGGCTTCCAAATGGCTTGTGACTGACATGGTGCAGTGAGCAGACCCTTCTATGTAAAGGCATCTTGTTATATGGAGAGGTTTCAGGGCAATGTTCAGAATCAGGTTGCTATGGTCAAGGGGGCAAGCTTTGTGGGATAGAAGCCTGGCTGGTGCATTCTCCTAGGACCTTGACCCACCACACGTGACAGAACTCCCTCCAGCACTGTGTCCCAGTTGAACTCCTAGTATTTCCTGAAGCAAATTCCAAACTCCCAGTGCAGCAGCAAGAAACACCACGAAAAGTGGAGGATGACCAAATGGCTTCACAGTCCACACAGGGAGACACTTAGACCCCAGTGGCCACAGTTTACATGCAAAGAGAGAATTCAGCACTTCTGCCTCATGTTCATTGGAAAATCAGAAACCATGTCCTCCAGGTCACCTAGATGAAGACCAGGTTTGATGGTCTCACTACAAAGGAAGCTAAAGCTCCTGACAACAACATACATTTCAAGTGCCCAAACTCAGAGGCAGTTTCTCACGAAGTCTTTAGGCCAGCAGAGCTCCACGTTTGTGGACTGTTTACCCTGTCGCTTACTCATGGAAACTAGTCTACCACCTCCAAGGTTGTGAACTCCTGAGCATTTTCCATTCCACATATGTATTCATAGCATTTCTAACTCTTCTTCTCAAATTGTGTCTTACTTATTGCGAAGGTAATGTCAAGGCAATGTTCTGGATGAGAGTGGGAAGATATTTTTGTAGCACATATTGGCCTACACTTTGGATTCATTTTCCTATTTTCCGTTCGAAATACTGAATCCCTGACACTAACCCATACCCTACTAGATTGTGACTACGAATACTAATATGATGGAGAAAAATAACTCAAACAGAATAGAAATACAGGCAGTTCAGAGGAGGCCTGGTGTATAGTTGGACTTGCCTTTTGCATTATAAAGGGTAGGTGTTATAAATCTAGTCCAATTTAATAGAAATAGTTCTCCATGTGTTTTGAAAGTTAACAAATATGTGAATTCCTGTCTCCCTTTCTCTGTAGCCTATTCAGCAACATGCATTTTTACATGCACATATAGAATCCTACCTCCTATCCCACGTCCATTCTTGTGAGGTGGCTGACTTGGCAGATACAAATTGTGAGAAGAGATCACTCCTCCTAAACGCTGTTGGAACTGAGAATTCAACCTCCAGGTGAGCTTCCCACTTGAACAACATGATACATAAATACATGTTCGGTAAAATAAATATTTTTGGATCTGTGGATGATAAATATTTCATGATGAATTTCGATTGGCATATATATTTCTACTCTTTAATGTCTGTGTTTGTGTGTGTGTTTTTGTGTGTGTGTATATATATATATACACACACATACACACACTCTCCAGATTTTTCAAAATATGAAATGTATGTGTCATATTATATACTCCCTAAATTCATTCATGTTCATATATGTGGATTTATAATCAACTTTTCACAAGATTATTCTCAGAAATAGTCATCCACCTGAAATACATATTTGTTTCCTAGTGCTGAAATCCTAATATTTCTACAGTAACTGACCCAGTTTAACATGAATGCAAGTAGATTCCTATGGGACATGATGTGTGTTTTGACGTTCATTTTTATTCAACACTGGTACATTACTATTTCTTCAGTTGATGCACATCATAGGATATGTATTTCATCCTCAAGTTCACAAATTTCTAGGCATTTATTTCCCTTTCAATCACTTCCTGCTTCAGAACACATGTATTCCTCCACGTATCTTGACTGGTCTTTTCATGAGACTTCTTTCCAAACACATTCTTTTCCATTTCCATAATCCCTTGTGAAGCAAAACTCACACCCCCTTCATGGTAAACCGTAACCCCAATATCACCATTAGATGTATAACTGGTTAGAATGAATGGTTGTGTATCAATATTAGATTTCCTATATATTTTCAGATATCAATGCAATCCATTATTTAAATTGGAACCTGTTATACTATTTATTCACAGTATGGTCTATTCATGCATTATCTCTATATTCATAGACCCAGGGTACACCTATTTGTACCCCCAAAGGCTAATTCATATGTCTTCAACATATTACTCCCAGAAATGGTGGAAGAAACACTCATGTCACCTGATCTACATATACATTTTATCACAGTGATATTCTGGACACAAAATGCAAAGGTCACACTTATGATTGCACCAAAGCCTCATTGGAAAGTGAGCATGGATTACTAAAAACATCCTTGTCCAGGTTGCCTAATGCTCTCAAATGTCAATGCTATTGGTGACTACACATTTGTTTCTTCCTAAGATGATATATTCAACCTCAACCCTGTTGAAAATGTCTAATCCACTCACTCACTTTATACTTTGCCTGATTTCCTAATGTCTCTATTGATATCTGCTTTCCTACATATGTTCCCCAGTTCATCATTGTGACTGACTCTTCACATGTGCTGACGTTTACATTCACTCTCTAACCGACACCCTATTGCTAAAGAACTTTTGGTCCAAATTGTATACTCACTCTTCTTCCAAAACTTACCAACTATCTTCCTAATCCTACCTACTATCCCTTTTTGACTGGATGTTCTCTTCTACATTCAATCATCCAAGGTACAAGGTCCTATGCCATTGTATATCGATTTATCTGAGACATCTGTGCAGAAAGTCATTCAAAGCTAAGTATCCCAATCAAGGGCCCCATGCCCTTCTGGCCTTCAAATCTTACTTGGATTTCTGTTTTCATACATATATTTCACCTATATATTATTATAAATATCGCAGGTTCCCAATACCATTCTTCATCCAGCAGAGTGATTCCTCACCCAAATCAAACAGGTTCTTAACACTAACCATACACTCTTCCCTCAATCTAACTTTACAGAAGAGCAGGGACAGAGTGGGTCTTACAATACAGGAATGTGGGGGATCTTCCACCTGCTGAGGCCCTCAAAGGTCCATGCAGAAATGATACCTGGAGAAGATGTAGGCAGCTATGAAGGACCTGAGAGAGCAGAAGTCATCTTCCATGGCAAACAACCTGGTCAGGATGAAGGGATGTGTCTGAATGAGCCTCTCTCTTCTTAATGTAGACAAGATGGACCAAAGCAGGCCTGTGTGGAGAGCTGTTCCTTGGTGCCTGTGGTTGATATTCCATTCTAACTTGTGAAAGTGTCACAGGAAGGAGGGGCAGCCTCCATCTCATGGGAGCCTTGGAAGCAACTGTTAGGACACAGTGGTTGCCAAGGCAGTGACCTCATTCAGTTCCTGAAGGAAGTGACCTCACCTCACTTCCTTGGTGATGGAACTCTCTGAACTTGGGATCCAGGAAGCCAGGCACCCAGAGCCAGTCCCAGTCCCAGTCCCAGTGGGCTCACTTGTTTGGATTTCCCAAGGACAGAGTCAGTCTTTCTTGGTACCCACTGATGTGAGGATGGCCAAATGCCAGGAAAGCTCTGCCAAGGGGCCTTTCCTGAGAAAGCAGGTAGTGGCTCACCGCTGGCTCCTGACAACTTCACAGAGTTGGCCAAGGAGGCCAGATGTGAGACAGGACAGGCCCTTTTGGGGGAACATAGTATGGCCCACCAGTCAGACGACACTCCGGGTAGTCACAGACCAACTTGGAAGGAGGTGCCTTTGTGGGTGTGGGTGTGAGTTTGTGGTTTGGTCTCAGGTTCTGAGAATAGGTAGGAAAGGCGGTTTGTTTGGTTTGGAGTGGACTGTTTCTAGTAAGGCTTTTGACAAGGCGAGTGTTTCTATGTTTGTGCATCCCACTGTGTCCCTAGTTGTAGACATTAAAAAAGAGAATGCATCAATGGATGTGTCCTGTCTAGTAGAAAGCTTCCCAGCATTCATCCTGCCCAATTTATGAATGGACTGCGGCTTGCCTTATGGATGGGCAACACCTACTATCTTCCTAAGTTCCTGTTTTCTTCCTGAATTCTGGCCACTCTCCAGAATAGGCTCATGGTTTTGTGTCCAAGATATTTACCACCTCCAAGCTCGGTGGCATGGCCATGTACTGGATAGTTGAAAGGAATGGTGAGCATCTCAGAAAACTCAGATATCAGTGTGACCAGTAAAGTCTCCCTGGAGAAAGCCTGCTTTGGGCCTTTGGCTTACCTATTGTTCTGTTGCCCTGAATGTCAGGAAGGCCTTTTCCTCAGGGCACCCCATTGTAAAGCCTGAAGAAAACAGTTTTGAAATGGAAATGAATGGGCATCACCTGTGGCTCTTTGCTTAATTGCTTTGCAAAGGGATGTGTCTGAATCAGCCTCTTGGCCCTGTGTGAGGCTGTGGCTTTGATTGTCAGCCCCTGATGGATCCAAAGAAAGATCCCATGTGTGCATCCAAAGCCAAATTGGCACAAAAGCAGTCATCCTGGATGAGGTCTCTCACCTTCCTCTGTAAGGTTCCTGACCTCCATCAAGTGAGAATAGGGATCCTTTGTGTCAAATGAGTCCTTCAAAGCCATGCAGAGGCTAGCCCATGGGTGCTTGGGTTTTCTCATGACTCCAGTTCACACAAACAATCTATACCCGGCAGTCAGTAGGCCTCCAATTGGAGAAGTAGAGCAGTATTAAAGGCAGGCCTATTTGATCACTCCAGGTTCACAGAATGGGTGTCCAGTCCACCCTGACATTAGGCAAATGAGAGGCAAGGGAGCTTATTGTGGACACTGTCTTGGGCTGTGCCCCTCATGGAAACCTCCAGCCAGAGGTTATGATGAGTGTCTATATGGAAGAAGATGAGGGCCATGTGGCAGTGTTTTGGTTTGAATTGTGGTGTGGCAGTGGGAAGAGATGACTGGGTCCACCAGGGCTTGAACTCTGGTGTGATTCCCCTTGGAGACTGAGTTCTGGAACTGACCTCAGAGAAGTATTGCCGTGAATTGTGTCGGGATGTTAGGAGGCCACGCATGAGAGTCGCCCTTGGAAACTGAGATCTAGGCCCAGGCTGGCTTTCCACAGAGCACTGGGAATCTCAGCCCGGATATCACATGATTTTATTCTTAAAGACCTGGCAGCCATCGTGGAGAGTCCAAACACACGTGGACCTCACATTGTAGACCTCAATGGGCCTGGCTTCCTGTGACCTTTGGCCACTCTTTGGGAAGCCTTGTTTGTGAGAGTTATCCAGAGCTTTCGTTGAAATGAGCTTCCTCACCATTTAATGGTTCCTGAAGGAATGGAAACCCACAGTGCCTCCAACTTCATCCTTTAAAAATGGCTAGCTAGATAAATACCATGACATTTTTGAAATGCCCATGACCAGGTGGCACTGGAGAACCTTTGGATGTCCTGTTGCTGATCATGAGTGTACCAGACAGTGCCTTGATTGACTGGGTTTCATGAAAATGGTGTAAAACAGAGATGCCAGTAAGTTGGGGCCTGCTGACTAGTGGGCCTAGAGCAGTGGTGTGCAGGTGTGTGATAAAACATCTGTGGTGGGGCCATGTGGATCTGCCATTGGCTTCCAAATGGCTTGTGACTGACATGGTGCAGTGAGCAGACCCTTCTATGTAAAGGCATCTTGTTATATGGAGAGGTTTCAGGGCAATGTTCAGAATCAGGTTGCTATGGTCAAGGGGGCAAGCTCTGTGGGATAGAAGCCTGGCTGGTGCATTCTCCTAGGACCTTGACCCACCACACGTGACAGAACTCCCTCCAGCACTGTGTCCCAGTTGAACTCCTTGTATTTCCTGAAGCAAATTCCAAACTCCCAGTGCAGCAGCAAGAAACACCACGAAAAGTGGAGGATGACCAAATGGCTTCACAGTCCACACAGGGAGACACTTAGACCCCAGTGGCCACAGTTTACCTGCAAAGAGAGAATTCAGCACTTCTGCCTCATGTTCATTGGAAAATCAGAAACCATGTCCTCCAGGTCACCTAGATGCAGACCAGGTTTGATGGTCTCACTACAAAGGAAGCTAAAGCTCCTGACAAAAACATACATTTCAAGTGCCCAAACTCAGAGGCAGTTTCTCACGAAGTCTTTAGGCCAGCAGAGCTCCACGTTTGTGGAGTGTTTACCCTGTCCCTTACTCATGGAAACTAGTCTACCACCTCCAAGGTTGTGAACTCCTGAGCATTTTCCATTCCACATATGTATTCATAGCATTTCTAACTCTTCTCCTCAAATTGTGTCTTACTTATTGCGAAGGTAATGTCAAGGCAATGTTCTGGATGAGAGTGGGAAGATTTTTTTGTAGCACATATTGGCCTACACATTGGATTCAATTTCCTATTTTCCGTTCGAAATACTGAATCCCTGACACTAACCCATACCCTACTAGATTGTGACTACGAATACTAATATGATGGAGAAAAATAACTCAAACAGAATAGAAATACAGGCAGTTCAGAGGAGGCCTGGTGTATAGTTGGACTTGCCTTTTGCATTATAAAGGGTAGGTGTTATAAATCTAGTCCAATTTAATAGAAATAGTTCTCCATGTGTTTTGAAAGTTAACAAATATGTGAATTCCTGTCTCCCTTTCTCTGTAGCCTATTCAGCAACATGCATTTTTACATGCACATATAGAATCCTACCTCCTATCCCACGTCCATTCTTGTGAGGTGGCTGACTTGGCAGATACAAATTGTGAGAAGAGATCACTCCTCCTAAACGCTGTTGGAACTGAGAATTCAACCTCCAGGTGAGCTTCCCACTTGAACAACATGATACATAAATACATGTTCAGTAAAATAAATATTTTTGGATCTGTGGATGATAAATATTTCATGATGAATTTCGATTGGCATATATATTTCTACTCTTTAATGTCTGTGTTTGTGTGTGTGTTTTTTTTTGTGTGTGTTTTGACGTTCATTTTTATTCAACACTGGTACATTACTATTTCTTCAGTTGATGCACATCATAGGATATGTATTTCATCCTCAAGTTCACAAATTTCTAGGCATTTATTTCCCTTTCAATCACTTCCTGCTTCAGAACACATGTATTCCTCCACGTTTCTTGACTGGTCTTTTCATGAGACTTCTTTCCAAACACATTCTTTTCCATTTCCATAATCCCTTGTGAAGCAAAACTCACACCCCCTTCATGGTAAACCATAACCCCAATATCACCATTAGATGTATAACTGGTTAGAATGAATGGTTGTGTATCAATATTAGATTTCCTATATATTTTCAGATATCAATGCAATCCATTATTTAAATTGGAACCTGTTATACTATTTATTCACAGTATGGTCTATTCATTCATTATCTCTATATTCATAGACCCAGGGTACACCTATTTGTACCCCCAAAGGCTAATTTATATGTCTTCAACATATTACTCCCAGAAATGGTGGAAGAAACACTCATGTCACCTGATCTACATATACATTTTATCACAGTGATATTCTGGACACAAAATGCAAAGGTCACACTTATGATTGCACCAAAGCCTCATTGGAAAGTGAGCATGGATTACTAAAAACATCCTTGTCCAGTTTGCCTAATGCTGTCAAATGTCAATGCTATTGGTGACTACACATTTGTTTCTTCCTAAGATGATATATTCAACCTCAACCCTGTTGAAAATGTCTAATCCACTCACTCACTTTATACTTTGCCTGATTTCCTAATGTCTCTATTGATATCTGCTTTCCTACATATGTTCCCCAGTTCATCATTGTGACTGACTCTTCACATGTGCTGACGTTTACATTCACTCTCTAACCGACACCCTATTGCTAAAGAACTTTTGGTCCAAATTGTATACTCACTCTTCTTCCAATACTTACCAACTATCTTCCTAATCCTACCTACTATCCCTTTTTGACTGTATGTTCTCTTCTACATTCAATCATCCAAGGTACAAGGTCCTATGCCATTGTATATCGATTTATCTGAGACATCTATGCAGAAAGTCATTCAAAGCTAAGGATCCCCATCAAGGGCCCAATGCCCTTCTGGCCTTCAAATCTTACTTGGATTTCTGTTTTCATACATATATTTCACCTATATATTATTATAAATATCGCAGGTTCCCAATACCATTCTTCATCCAGCAGAGTGATTCCTCACCCAAATCTAACAGGTTCTTAACCCTAACCATACACTCTTCCCTCAATCTAACTTTACAGAAGAGCAGGGACAGAGTGGGTCTTACAATACAGGAATGTGGGGGATATTTCACCTGCTGAGAACCTCAAAGGTCCATGCAGAAATGATACCTGGAAAAGATGTAGGCAGCTATGAAGGACCTGAGAGAGCAGAAGTCATCTTCCATGGCAAACAACCTGGTCAGGATGAAGGGATGTGTCTGAATGAGCCTCTCTCTTCTTAATGTAGACAAGATGGACCAAAGCAAGTCTGTGTGGAGAGCTGTTCCTTGGTGCCTGTGGTTGATATTCCATTCTAACTTGTGAAAGTGTCACAGGAAGGAGGGGCAGCCTCCATCTCATGGGAGCCTTGGAAGCAACTGTTAGGACACAGTGGTTGCCAAGGCAGTGACCTCATTCAGTTCCTGAAGGAAGTGACCTCACCTCAGTTCCTTGGTGATGGAACTCTCTGAACTTGGGATCCAGGAAGCCAGGCACCCAGAGCCAGTCCCAGTCCCAGTCCCAGTGGGCTCACTTGTTTGGATTTCCCAAGGACAGAGTCAGTCTTTCTTGGTACCCACTGATGTGAGGATGGCCAAATGCCAGGAAAGCTCTGCCGAGGGGCCTTTCCTGAGAAAGCAGGTAGTGGCTCACCGCTGGCTCCTGACAACTTCACAGAGTTGGCCAAGGAGGCCAGATGTGAGACAGGACAGGCCCTTTTGGGGGAACATAGTATGGCCCACCAGTCAGACGACACTCCGGGTAGTCACAGACCAACTTGGAAGGAGGTGCCTTTGTGGGTGTGGGTGTGAGTTTGTGGTTTTGTCTCATGTTCTGAGAATAGGTAGGAAAGGCGGTTTGTTTGGTTTGGAGTGGACTGTTTCTAGTAAGGCTTTTGACAAGGCGAGTGTTTCTATGTTTGTGTATCCCACTGTGTCCCTGGTTGTAGACATTAGAAAAGAGAATGCATCAATGGATGTGTCCTGTCTAGTAGAAAGCTTCCCAGCATTCATCCTGCCCAATTTATGAATGGACTGCGGCTTGCCTTATGGATGGGCAACACCTACTATCTTCCTAAGTTCCCGTTTTCTTCCTGAATTCTGGCCACTCTCCAGAATAGGCTCATGGTTTTGTGTCCAAGATATGTACCACCTCCAAGCTCGCTGGCATGGCCATGTACTGGATAGTTGAAAGGAATGGTGAGCATCTCAGAAAACTCAGATATCAGTGTGACCAGTAAAGTCTCCCTGGAGAAAGCCTGCTTTGGGCCTTTGGCTTACCTGTTGTTCTGTTGCCCTGAATGTCAGGAAGTCCTTTGCCTCAGGGCACCCCATTGTGAAGCCTGAAGAAAACAGTTTTCAAATGGAAATGAATGGGCATCACCTGTGGCTCTTTGCTTAATTGCTTTGCAAAGGGATGTGTCTGAATCAGCCTCTTGGCCCTGTGTGAGGCTGTGGCTTAGATTGTCAGCCCCTGATGGATCCAAAGAAAAATCCCATGTGTGCATCGAAAGCCAAATTGGCACAAAAGCAGTCATCCTGGATGAGGTCTCTCGCCTTCCTGTGTAAGGTTCCTGACCTCCATCAAGTGAGATTAGGGATCCTTTGTGTCAAATGAGTCCTTCAAAGCCATGCAGAGGCTAGCCCATAGGTGCTTGGGTTTTCTCATGACTCCAGTTCACACAAACAATCTATACCCTGCAGTCAGTAGGCCTCCAATTGGAGAAGTAGAGCAGTATTAAAGGCAGGCCTATTTGATCACTCCAGGTTCACAGGATGGGTGTCCAGTCCACCCTGACATTAGGCAAATGAGAGGCAAGGGAGCTTATTGTGGACACTGTCTTGGGCTGTGCCCCTCATGGAAACCTCCAGCCAGAGGTTATGATGAGTGTCTATATGGAAGAAGATGAGGGCCATGTGGCAGTGTTTTGGTTTGAATTGTGGTGTGGCAGTGGGAAGAGATGACTGGGTCCACCTGGGCTTGAACTCTGGTGTGATTCCCCTTGGAGACTGAGTTCTGGAACTGACCTCAGAGAAGTATTGCCGTGAATTGTGTCGGGATGTTAGGAGGCCAAGCATGAGAGTCGCCCTTGGAAACTGAGATCTAGGCCCAGGCTGGCGTTCCACAGAGCACTGGGAATCTCAGCCCGGATATCACATGATTTTATTCTTAAAGACCTGGCAGCCATCGTGGAGAGTCCAAACACACGTGGACCACACATTGTAGACCTCAATGGTCCTGGCTTCCTGCGACCTTTTAGCCACTCTTTGGGAAGCCTTGTTTGTGAGAGTTCTCCAGAGCTTTCGTTGAAATGAGCTTCCTCACCATTTAATGGTTCCTGAAGGAATGGAAACCCACAGTGCCTCCAACTTCATCCTTTAGAAATGGCTAGCTAGATAAATACCATGACATTTTTTAAATTCCCATGACCAGGTGGCACTGGAGAACCTTTGGATGTCCTGTTGCTGATCATGAGTGTACCAGACAGTGCCTTGATTGACTGGGTTTCATGAAAATGGTGTAAAACAGAGATGCCAGTAAGTTGGGGCCTGCTGACTAGTGGGCCTAGAGCAGTGGTGTGCAGGTGTGTGATAAAACATCTGTGGTGGGGCCATGTGGATCTGCCATTGGCTTCCAAATGGCTTGTGACTGACATGGTGCAGTGAGCAGACCCTTCTATGTAAAGGCATCTTGTTATATGGAGAGGTTTCAGGGCAATGTTCAGAATCAGGTTGCTATGGTCAAGGGGGCAAGCTCTGTGGGATAGAAGCCTGGCTGGTGCATTCTCCTAGGACCTTGACCCACCACACGTGACAGAACTCCCTCCAGCACTGTGTCCCAGTTGAACTCCTTGGATTTCCTGAAGCAAATTCCAAACTCCCAGTGCAGCAGCAAGAAACACCACGAAAAGTGGAGGATGACCAAATGGCTTCACAGTCCACACAGGGAGACACTTAGACCCCAATGGCCACAGTTTACCTGCAAAGAGAGAATTCAGCACTTCTGCCTCATGTTCATTGGAAAATCAGAAACCATGTCCTCCAGGTCACCTAGATGCAGACCAGGTTTGATGGTCTCACTACAAAGGAAGCTAAAGCTCCTGACAACAACATACATTTCAAGTGCCCAAACTCAGAGGCAGTTTCTCACGAAGTCTTTAGGCCAGCAGAGCTCCACGTTTCTGGAGTGTTTACCCTGTCCCTTACTCATGGAAACTAGTCTACCACCTCCAAGGTTGTGAACTCCTGAGCATTTTCCATTCCACATATGTATTCATAGCATTTCTAACTCTTCTCCTCAAATTGTGTCTTACTTATTGCGAAGGTAATGTCAAGGCAATGTTCTGGATGAGAGTGGGAAGATTTTTTTGTAGCACATATTGGCCTACACATTGGATTCATTTTCCTATTTTCCGTTCGAAATACTGAATCCCTGACACTAACCCATACCCTACTAGATTGTGACTACGAATACTAATATGATGGAGAAAAATAACTCAAACAGAATAGAAATACAGGCAGTTCAGAGGAGGCCTGGTGTATAGTTGGACTTGCCTTTTGCATTATAAAGGGTAGGTGTTATAAATCTAGTCCAATTTAATAGAAATAGTTCTCCATGTGTTTTGAAAGTTAACAAATATGTGAATTCCTGTCTCCCTTTCTCTGTAGCCTATTCAGCAACATGCATTTTTACATGCACATATAGAATCCTACCTCCTATCCCACGTCCATTCTTGTGAGGTGGCTGACTTGGCAGATACAAATTGTGAGAAGAGATCACTCCTCCTAAACGCTGTTGGAACTGAGAATTCAACCTCCAGGTGAGCTTCCCACTTGAACAACATGATACATAAATACATGTTCAGAAAAATAAATATTTTTGGATCTGTGGATGATAAATATTTCATGATGAATTTCGATTGGCATATATATTTCTACTCTTTAATGTCTGTGTTTGTGTGTGTGTTTTTTTGTATATATATATATATATATATATATATATATATATATATATATATACATATACATATATATATATATATATATACACACACACACATACACACACTCTCCAGATTTTCAAAATATGAAATGTATGTGTCATAATATATACTCCCTAAATTCATTCATGTTCATATATGTGGATTTATAATCAACTTTTCACAAGATTATTCTCAAAAATAGTCATCCACCTGAAATACATATTTGTTTCCTAGTGCTGAAATCCTAATATTTCTACAGTAACTGACCCAGTTTAACATGAATGCAAGTAGATTCCTATGGGACATGATGTGTGTTTTGACGTTCATTTTTATTCAACACCTGTACATTACTATTTCTTCAGTTGATGCACATCATAGGATATGTATTTCATCCTCAAGTTCACAAATTTCTAGGCATTTATTTCCCTTTCAATCACTTCCTGCTTCAGAACACATGTATTCCTCCACGTTTCTTGACTGGTCTTTTCATGAGACTTCTTTCCAAACACATTCTTTTCCATTTCCATAATCCCTTGTGAAGCAAAACTCACACCCCCTTCATGGTAAACCATAACCCCAATATCACCATTAGATGTATAACTGGTTAGAATGAATGGTTGTGTATCCATATTAGATTTCCTATATATTTTCAGATATCAATGCAATCCATTATTTAAATTGGAACCTGTTATACTATTTATTCACAGTATGGTCTATTCATGCATTATCTCTATATTCATAGACTCAGGGTACACCTATTTGTACCCCCAAAGGCTAATTTATATGTCTTCAACATATTACTCCCAGAAATGGTGGAAGAAACACTCATGTCACCTGATCTACATATACATTTTATCACAGTGATATTCTGGACACAAAATGCAAAGGTCACACTTAAGATTGCACCAAAGCCTCATTGGAAAGTGAGCATGGATTACTAAAAACATCCTTGTCCAGGTTGCCTAATGCTGTCAAATGTCAATGCTATTGGTGACTACACATTTGTTTCTTCCTAAGATGATATATTCAACCTCAACCCTGTTGAAAATGTCTAATCCACTCACTCACTTTATACTTTGCCTGATTTCCTAATGTCTCTATTGATATCTGCTTTCCTACATATGTTCCCCAGTTCATCATTGTGACTGACTCTTCACATGTGCTGACGTTTACATTCACTCTCTAACCGACACCCTATTGCTAAAGAACTTTTGGTCCAAATTGTATACTCACTCTTCTTCCAAAACATACCAACTATCTTCCTAATCCTACCTACTATCCCTTTTTGACTGGATGTTCTCTTCTACATTCAATCATCCAAGGTACAAGGTCCTACGCCATTGTATATCGATTTATCTGAGACATCTGTGCAGAAAGTCATTCAAAGCTAAGTATCCCAATCAAGGGCCCCATGCCCTTCTGGCCTTCAAATCTTACTTGGATTTCTGTTTTCATACATATATTTCACCTATATATTATTATAAATATCGCAGGTTCCCAATACCATTCTTCATCCAGCAGAGTGATTCCTAAGCCACATCAAACAGGTTCTTAACCCTAACCATACACTCTTCCCTCAATCTAACTTTACAGAAGAGCAGGGACAGAGTGGGTCTTACAATACAGGAATGTGGGGGATCTTCCACCTGCTAAGACCCTCAAAGGTCCATGTAGAAATGATACCTGGAGAAGATGTAGGCAGCTATGAAGGACCTGAGAGAGCAGAAGTCATCTTCCATGGCAAACAACCTGGTCAGGACGAAGGGATGTGTCTGAATGAGCCTCTCTCTTCTTAATGTAGACAAGATGGACCAAAGCAAGTCTGTGTGGAGAGCTGTTCCTTGGTGCCTGTGGTTGATATTCCATTCTAACTTGTGAAAGTGTCACAGGAAGGAGGGGCAGCCTCCATCTCATGGGAGCCTTGGAAGCAACTGTTAGGACACAGTGGTTGCCAAGGCAGTGACCTCATTCAGTTCCTGAAGGAAGTGACCTCACCTCACTTCCTTGGTGATGGAACTCTCTGAACTTGGGATCCAGGAAGCCAGGCACCCAGAGCCAGTCCCAGTCCCAGTCCCAGTGGGCTCACTTGTTTGGATTTCCCAAGGACAGAGTCAGTCTTTCTTGGTACCCACTGATGTGAGGATGGCCAAATGCCAGGAAAGCTCTGCCGAGGGGCCTTTCCTGAGAAAGCAGGTAGTGGCTCACCGCTGGCTCCTGACAACTTCACAGAGTTGGCCAAGGAGGCCAGATGTGAGACAGGACAGGCCCTTTTGGGGGAACATAGTATGGCCCACCAGTCAGACGACACTCCGGGTAGTCACAGACCAACTTGGAAGGAGGTGCCTTTGTGGGTGTGGGTGTGAGTTTGTGGTTTTGTCTCATGTTCTGAGAATAGGTAGGAAAGGCGGTTTGTTTGGTTTGGAGTGGACTGTTTCTAGTAAGGCTTTTGACAAGGCGAGTGTTTCTATGTTTGTGTATCCCACTGTGTCCCTGGTTGTAGACATTAGAAAAGAGAATGCATCAATGGATGTGTCCTGTCTAGTAGAAAGCTTCCCAGCATTCATCCTGCCCAATTTATGAATGGACTGCGGCTTGCCTTATGGATGGGCAACACCTACTATCTTCCTAAGTTCCTGTTTTCTTCCTGAATTCTGGCCACTCTCCAGAATAGGCTCATGGTTTTGTGTCCAAGATATGTACCACCTCCAAGCTCGCTGGCATGGCCATGTACTGGATAGTTGAAAGGAATGGTGAGCATCTCAGAAAACTCAGATATCAGTGTGACCAGTAAAGTCTCCCTGGAGAAAGCCTGCTTTGGGCCTTTGGCTTACCTATTGTTCTGTTGCCCTGAATGTCAGGAAGGCCTTTGCCTCAGGGCACCCCATTGTGAAGCCTGAAGAAAACAGTTTTCAAATGGAAATGAATGGGCATCACCTGTGGCTCTTTGCTTAATTGCTTTGCAAAGGGATGTGTCTGAATCAGCCTCTTGGCCCTGTGTGAGGCTGTGGCTTAGATTGTCAGCCCCTGATGGATCCAAAGAAAAATCCCATGTGTGCATCCAAAGCCAAATTGGCACAAAAGCAGTCATCCTGGATGAGGTCTCTCGCCTTCCTCTGTAAGGTTCCTGACCTCCATCAAGTGAGATTAGGGATCCTTTGTGTCAAATGAGTCCTTCAAAGCCATGCAGAGGCTAGCCCATAGGTGCTTGGGTTTTCTCATGACTCCAGTTCACACAAACAATCTATACCCTGCAGTCAGTAGGCCTCCAATTGGAGAAGTAGAGCAGTATTAAAGGCAGGCCTATTTGATCACTCCAGGTTCACAGGATGGGTGTCCAGTCCACCCTGACATTAGGCAAATGAGAGGCAAGGGAGCTTATTGTGGACACTGTCTTGGGCTGTGCCCCTCATGGAAACCTCCAGCCAGAGGTTATGATGAGTGTCTATATGGAAGAAGATGAGGGCCATGTGGCAGTGTTTTGGTTTGAATTGTGGTGTGGCAGTGGGAAGAGATGACTGGGTCCACCTGGGCTTGAACTCTGGTGTGATTCCCCTTGGAGACTGAGTTCTGGAACTGACCTCAGAGAAGTATTGCCGTGAATTGTGTCGGGATGCTAGGAGGCCACGCATGAGAGTCGCCCTTGGAAACTGAGATCTAGGCCCAGGCTGGCGTTCCACAGAGCACTGGGAATCTCAGCCCGGATATCACATGATTTTATTCTTAAAGACCTGGCAGCCATCGTGGAGAGTCCAAACACACGTGGACCACACATTGTAGACCTCAATGGTCCTGGCTTCCTGCGACCTTTTAGCCACTCTTTGGGAAGCCTTGTTTGTGAGAGTTCTCCAGAGCTTTCGTTGAAATGAGCTTCCTCCCCATTTAATGGTTCCTGAAGGAATGGAAACCAACAGTGCCTCCAACTTCATCCTTTAGAAATGGCTAGCTAGATAAATACCATGACATTTTTTAAATTCCCATGACCAGGTGGGACTGGAGAACCTTTGGATGTCCTGTTGCTGATCATGAGTGTACCAGACAGTGCCTTGATTGACTGGGTTTCATGAAAATGGTGTAAAACAGAGATGCCAGTAAGTTGGGGCCTGCTGACTAGTGGGCCTAGAGCAGTGGTGTGCAGGTGTGTGATAAAACATCTGTGGTGGGGCCATGTGGATCTGCCATTGGCTTCCAAATGGCTTGTGACTGACATGGTGCAGTGAGCAGACCCTTCTATGTAAAGGCATCTTGTTATATGGAGAGGTTTCAGGGCAATGTTCAGAATCAGGTTGCTATGGTCAAGGGGGCAAGCTCTGTGGGATAGAAGCCTGGCTGGTGCATTCTCCTAGGACCTTGACCCACCACACGTGACAGAACTCCCTCCAGCACTGTGTCCCAGTTGAACTCCTTGTATTTCCTGAAGCAAATTCCAAACTCCCAGTGCAGCAGCAAGAAACACCACGAAAAGTGGAGGATGACCAAATGGCTTCACAGTCCACACAGGGAGACACTTAGACCCCAATGGCCACAGTTTACCTGCAAAGAGAGAATTCAGCACTTCTGCCTCATGTTCATTGGAAAATCAGAAACCATGTCCTCCAGGTCACCTAGATGCAGACCAGGTTTGATGGTCTCACTACAAAGGAAGCTAAAGCTCCTGACAACAACATACATTTCAAGTGCCCAAACTCAGAGGCAGTTTCTCACGAAGTCTTTAGGCCAGCAGAGCTCCACGTTTCTGGAGTGTTTACCCTGTCCCTTACTCATGGAAACTAGTCTACCACCTCCAAGGTTGTGAACTCCTGAGCATTTTCCATTCCACATATGTATTCATAGCATTTCTAACTCTTCTCCTCAAATTGTGTCTTACTTATTGCGAAGGTAATGTCAAGGCAATGTTCTGGATGAGAGTGGGAAGATTTTTTTGTAGCACATATTGGCCTACACATTGGATTCATTTTCCTATTTTCCGTTCGAAATACTGAATCCCTGACACTAACCCATACCCTACTAGATTGTGACTACGAATACTAATATGATGGAGAAAAATAACTCAAACAGAATAGAAATACAGGCAGTTCAGAGGAGGCCTGGTGTATAGTTGGACGTGCCTTTTGCATTATAAAGGGTAGGTGTTATAAATCTAGTCCAATTTAATAGAAATAGTTCTCCATGTGTTTTGAAAGTTAACAAATATGTGAATTCCTGTCTCCCTTTCTCTGTAGCCTGTTCAGCAACATGCATTTTTACATGCACATATAGAATCCTACCTCCTATCCCACGTCCATTCTTGTGAGGTGGCTGACTTGGCAGATACAAATTGTGAGAAGAGATCACTCCTCCTAAACTCTGTTGGAACTGAGAATTCAACCTCCAGGTGAGCTTCCCACTTGAACAACATGATACATAAATACATGTCCAGGAAAATAAATATTTTTGGATCTGTGGATGATAAATATTTCATGATGAATTTCGATTGGCATATATATTTCTACTCTTTAATGTCTGTGTTTGTGTGTGTGTTTTTTTGTATATATATATATATATATATATATATATATATATATATATATATATATATACACACACATACACACACTCTGCAGATTTTTCAAAATATGAAATGTATGTTTCATATTATATACTCCCTAAATTCATTCATGTTCATGTATGTGGATTTATAATCAACTTTTCACAAGATTATTCTCAGAAATAGTCATCCACCTGAAATACATATTTGTTTCCTAGTGCTGAAATCCTAATATTTCTACAGTAACTGACCCAGTTTAACATGAATGCAAGTAGATTCCTATGGGACATGATGTGTGTTTTGACGTTCATTTTTATTCAACACTGGTACATTACTATTTCTTCAGTTGATGCACATCATAGGATATGTATTTCATCCTCAAGGTCACAAATTTCTAGGCATTTATTTCCCTTTCAATCACTTCCTGCTTCAGAACACATGTATTCCTACACGTTTCTTGACTGGTCTTTTCATGAGACTTCTTTCCAAACACATTCTTTTCCATTTCCATAATCCTTTGTGAAGCAAAACTCACACCCCCTTCATGGTAAACCATAACCCCAATATCACCATTAGATGTATAACTGGTTAGAATGAATGGCTGTGTATCAATATTAGATTTCCTATATATTTTCAGATATCAATGCAATCCATTATTTAAATTGGAACCTGTTATACTATTTATTCACAGTATGGTCTATTCATGCATTATCTCTATATTCATAGACCCAGGGTACACCTATTTGTACCCCCAAAGGCTAATTTATATGTCTTCAACATATTACTCCCAGAAATGGTGGAAGAAACACTCATGTCACCTGATCTACATATACATTTTATCACAGTGATATTCTGGACACAAAATGCAAAGGTCACACTTATGATTGCACCAAAGCCTCATTGGAAAGTGAGCATGGATTACTAAAAACATCCTTGTCCAGGTTGCCTAATGCTCTCAAATGTCAATGCTATTGGTGACTACACATTTGTTTCTTCCTAAGATGATATATTCAACCTCAACCCTGTTGAAAATGTCTAATCCACTCACTCACTTTATACTTTGCCTGATTTCCTAATGTCTCTATTGATATCTGCTTTCCTACATATGTTCCCCAGTTCATCATTGTGACTGACTCTTCACATGTGCTGACGTTTACATTCACTCTCTAACCGACACCCTATTGCTAAAGAACTTTTGGTCCAAATTGTATACTCACTCTTCTTCCAAAACATACCAACTATCTTCCTAATCCTACCTACTATCCCTTTTTGACTGGATGTTCTCTTCTACATTCAATCATCCAAGGTACAAGGTCCTATGCCATTGTATATCGATTTATCTGAGACATCTGTGCAGAAAGACATTCAAAGCTAAGTATCCCAATCAAGGGCCCAATGCCCTTCGGGCCTTCAAATCTTACTTGGATTTCTGTTTTCATACATATATTTCACCTATATATTATTATAAATATCGCAGGTTCCCAATACCATTCTTCATCCATCAGAGTGATTCCTCACCCAAATCAAACAGGTTCTTAACCCTAACCATACCCTCTTCCCTCAATCTAACTTTACAGAAGAGCAGGGACAGAGTGGGTCTTAAAATACAGGAATTTGGGGGATCTTCCACCTGCTGAGACTCTCAAAGGTCCATGCAGAAATGATACCTGGAGAAGATGTAGGCAGCTATGAAGGACCTGAGAGAGCAGAAGTCATCTTCCATGGCAAACAACCTGGTCAGGATGAAGGGATGTGTCGGAATGAGCCTCTCTCTTCTTCATGTAGACAAGATGGACCAAAGCAGGCCTGTGTGGAGAGCTGTTCCTTGGTGCCTGTGGTTGATATTCCATTCTAACTTGTGAAAGTGTCACAGGAAGGAGGGGCAGCCTCCATCTCATGGGAGCCTTGGAAGCAAATGTTAGGACACAGTGGTTGCCAAGGCAGTGACCTCATTCAGTTCCTGAAGGAAGTGACCTCACCTCACATCCTTGGTGATGGAACTCTCTGAACTTGGGATCCAGGAAGCCAGGCACCCAGAGCCAGTCCCAGTCCCAGTCCCAGTGGGCTCACTTGTTTGGATTTCCCAAGGACAGAGTCAGTCTTTCTTGGTACCCACTGATGTGAGGATGGCCAAAAGCCAGGAAGCTCTGCCAAGGGGCCTTTCCTGAAAAAGCAGGTAGTGGCTCACCGCTGGCTCCTGACAACTTCACAGAGTTGGCCAAGGAGGCCAGATGTGAGACAGGACAGGCCCTTTTGGGGGAACATAGTATGGCCCACCAGTCAGACGACACTCCGGGTAGTCACAGAGCAACTTGGAAGGAGGTGCCTTTGTGGGTGTGGGTGTGAGTTTGTGGTTTGGTCTCATGTTCTGAGAATAGGTAGGAAAGGCGGTTTGTTTGGTTTGGAGTGGACTGTTTCTAGTAAGGCTTTTGACAAGGCGAGTGTTTCTAGGTTTGTGCATCCCACTGTGTACCTGGTTGTAGACATTAGAAAAGAGAATGCATCAATGGATGTGTCCTGTCTAGTAGAAAGCTTCCCAGCATTCATCCTGCCCAATTTATGAATGGACTGCGGCTTGCCTTATGGATGGGCAACACCTACTATCTTCCTAAGTTCCTGTTTTCTTCCTGAATTCTGGCCACTCTCCAGAATAGGCTCATGGTTTTGTGTCCAAGATATGTACCACATCCAAGCTCGGTGGCATGGCCATGTACTGGATAGTTGAAAGGAATGGTGAGCATCTCAGAAAACTCAGATATCAGTGTGACCAGTAAAGTCTCCCTGGAGAAAGCCTGCTTTGGGCCTTTGGCTTACCTATTGTTCTGTTGCCCTGAATGTCAGGAAGGCCTTTGCCTCAGGGCACCCCATTGTGAAGCCTGAAGAAAACAGTTTTCAAATGGAAATGAATGGGCATCACCTGTGGCTCTTTGCTTAATTGCTTTGCAAAGGGATGTGTCTGAATCAGCCTCTTGGCCCTGTGTGAGGCTGTGGCTTAGATTGTCAGCCCCTGATGGATCCAAAGAAAGATCCCATGTGTGCATCCAAAGCCAAATTGGCACAAAAGCAGTCATCCTGGATGAGGTCTCTCGCCTTCCTCTGTAAGGTTCCTGACCTCCATCAAGTGAGAATAGGGATCCTTTGTGTCAAATGAGTCCTTCAAAGCCATGCAGAGGCTAGCCCATAGGTGCTTGGGTTTTCTCATGACTCCAGTTCACACAAAGAATCTATACCCGGCAGTCAGTAGGCCTCCAATTGGAGAAGTAGAGCAGTATTAAAGGCAGGCCTATTTGATCACTCCAGGTTCACAGGATGGGTGTCCAGTCCACCCTGACATTAGGCAAATGAGAGGCAAGGGAGCTTATTGTGGACACTGTCTTGGGCTGTGCCCCTCATGGAAACCTCCAGCCAGAGGTTATGATGAGTGTCTACATGGAAGAAGATGAGGGCCATGTGGCAGTGTTTTGGTTTGAATTGTGGTGTGGCAGTGGGAAGAGATGACTGGGTCCACCTGGGCTTGAACTCTGGTGTGATTCCCCTTGGAGACTGAGTTCTGGAACTGACCTCAGAGAAGTATTGCCGTGAATTGTGTCGGGATGTTAGGAGGCCACGAATGAGAGTCGCCCTTGGAAACTGAGATCTAGGCCAAGGCTGACTTTCCACAGAGCACTGGGAATCTCAGCCCGGATAGCACATGATTTTATTCTTAAAGACCTGGCAGCCATCGTGGAGAGTCCAAACACACGTGGACCTCACTTTGTAGACCTCAATGGGCCTGGCTTCCTGTGAGCTTTGGCCACTCTTTGGGAAGCCTTGTTTGTGAGAGTTCTCCAGAGCTTTCGTTGAAATGAGCTTCCTCACCATTTAATGGTTCCTGAAGGAATGGAAACCCACAGTGCCTCCAACTTCATCCTTTAAAAATTTCTAGCTAGATAAATACCATGACATTTTTGAAATTCCCATGACCAGGTGGCACTGGAGAACCTTTGGATGTCCTGTTGCTGATCCTGAGTGTACCAGACAGTGCCTTGATTGACTGGGTTTCATGAAAATGGTGTAAAACAGAGATGCCAGTAAGTTGGGGCCTGCTGAGTAGTGGGCCTAGAGCAGTGGTGTGCAGGTGTGTGATAAAACATCTGTGGTGGGGCCATGTGGATCTGCCATTGGCTTCCAAATGGCTTGTGACTGACATGGTGCAGTGAGCAGAACCTTCTATGTAAAGGCATCTTGTTATATGGAGAGGTTTCAGGGCAATGTTCAGAATCAGGTTGCTATGGTCAAGGGGGCAAGCTCTGTGGGATAGAAGCCTGGCTGGTGCATTCTCCTAGGACCTTGACCCACCACACGTGACAGAACTCCCTCCAGCACTGTGTCCCAGTTGAACTCCTTGTATTTCCTGAATCAAATTCCAAACTCCCAGTGCAGCAGCAAGAAACACCACGAAAAGTGGAGGATGACCAAATGGCTTCACAGTCCACACAGGGAGACACTTAGACCCCAGTGGCCACAGTTTACCTGCAAAGAGAGAATTCAGCACTTCTGCCTCATGTTCATTGGAAAATCAGAAACCATGTCCTCCAGGTCACCTAGATGCAGACCAGGTTTGATGGTCTCACTACAAAGGAAGCTAAAGCTCCTGACAACAACATACATTTCAAGTGCCCAAACTCAGAGGCAGTTTCTCACGAAGTCTTTAGGCCAGCAGAGCTCCACGTTTGTGGAGTGTTTACCCTGTCCTTTGCTCATGGAAACTAGTCTACCACCTCCAAGGTTGTGAACTCATGAGCATTTTCCATTCCACATATGTATTCATAGCATTTCTAACTCTTCTCCTCAAATTGTGTCTTACTTATTGCGAAGGTAATGTCAAGTCAATGTTCTGGATGAGAGTGGGAAAATTTTTTTGTAGCACATATTGGCCTACACATTGGATTCATTTTCCTATTTTCCGTTCGAAATACTGAATCCCTGACACTAACCCATACCCTACTAGATTGTGACTACGAATACTAATATGATGGAGAAAAATAACTCAAACAGAATAGAAATACAGGCAGTTCAGAGGAGGCCTGGTGTATAGTTGGACTTGCCTTTTGCATTATAAAGTGTAGGTGTTATAAGTTTAGTCCAATTTAATAGAAATAGTTCTCCATGTGTTTTGAAAGTTAACAAATATGTGAATTCCTGTCTCCCTTTCTCTGTAGCCTATTCAGCAACATGCATTTTTACATGCACATACAGAATCCTACCTCCTATCCCACGTCCATTCTTGTGAGGTGGCTGACTTGGCAGATACAAATTGTGAGAAGAGATCACTCCTCCTAAACGCTGTTGGAACTGAGAATTCAACCTCCAGGTGAGCTTCCCACTTGAAAAACATGATACATAAATACATGTTCAGTAAAATAAATATTTTTGGATCTGTGGATGATAAATATTTCATGATGAATTTCGATTGGCACATATATTTCTACTCTTTAATGTCTGTGTTTGTGTGTGTGTTTTTTTTGTGTATATATATATATATATATATATATATATATATATATACACACACACATACACACACTCTCCAGATTTTTCAAAATATGAAATGTATGTGTCATATTATATACTCCCTAAATTCATTCATGTTCATATATGTGGATTTATAATCAACTTTTCACAAGATTATTCTCAGAAATAGTCATCCACCTGAAATACATATTTGTTTCCTAGTGCTGAAATCCTAATATTTCTACAGTAACTGACCCAGTTTAACATGAATGCAAGTAGATTCCTATGGGACATGATGTGTGTTTTGACGTTCATTTTTATTCAACACTGGTACATTACTATTTCTTCAGTTGATGCACATCATAGGATATGTATTTCATCCTCAAGTTCACAAATTTCTAGGCATTTATTTCCCTTTCAATCACTTCCTGCTTCAGAACACATGTATTCCTCCACGTTTCTTGACTGGTCTTTTCATGAGACTTCTTTCCAAACACATTCTTTTCCATTTCCATAATCCTTGTGAAGCAAAACTCACACCCCCTTCATCATAAACCATAACCCCAATATCACCATTAGATGTATAACTGGTTAGAATGAATGTTTGTGTATCAATATCAGATTTCCTATATATTTTCAGATATCAATGCAATCCATTATTTAAATTGGAACCTGTTATACTATTTATTCACAGTATGGTCTATTCATGCATTATCTCTATATTCATAGACCCAGGGTACACCTATTTGCACCCCCAAAGGCTAATTTATATGTTTTCAACATATTACTCCCAGAAATGGTGGAAGAAACACTCATGTCACCTGATCTACATATACATTTTATCACAGTGATATTCTGGACACAAAATGCAAAGGTCACACTTATGATTGCACCAAAGCCTCATTGGAAAGTGAGCATGGATTACTAAAAACATCCTTGTCCAGGTTGCCTAATGCTGTCAAATGTCAATGCTATTGGTGACTACACATTTGTTTCTTCCTAAGATGATATATTCAACCTCAACCCTGTTGAAAATGTCTAATCCACTCACTCACTTTATACTTTGCCTGATTTCCTAATGTCTCTATTGATATCTGCTTTCCTACATATGTTCCCCAGTTCATCATTGTGACTGACTCTTCACATGTGCTGACGTTTACATTCACTCTCTAACCGACACCCTATTGCTAAAGAACTTTTGGTCCAAATTGTATACTCACTCTTCTTCCAAAACTTACCAACTATCTTCCTAATCCTACCTACTATCCATTTTTGACTGGATGTTCTCTTCTACATTCAATCATCCAAGGTACAAGGTCCTATGCCATTGTATATCGATTTATCTGAGACATCTGTGCAGAAAGTCATTCAAAGCTAACTATCCCCATCAAGGGCCCAATGCCCTTCTGGCCTTCATATCTTACTTGGATTTCTGTTTTCATACTTATATTTCACCTATATATTATTAAAATATCGCAGGTTCCCAATACCATTCTTCATCCAGCAGAGTGATTCCTAAGCCACATCAAACAGGTTCTTAACCCTAACCATACACTCTTCCCTCAATCTAACTTTACAGAAGAGCAGGGACAGAGTGGGTCTTACAATACAGGAATGTGGGAGATCTTCCACCTGCTAAGAACCTCAAAGGTCCATGCAGAAATGATACCTGGAGAAGATGTAGGCAGCTATGAAGGACCTGAGAGAGCAGAAGTCATCTTCCATGGGAAACAACCTGGTCAGGATGAAGGGATGTGTCTGAATGAGCCTCTCTCTTCTTAATTTAGACAAGATGGACCAAAGCAGGCCTGTGTGGAGAGCTGTTCCTTGGTGCCTATGGTTGATATTCCATTCTAACTTGTGAAAGTGTCACAGGAAGGAGGGGCAGCCTCCATCTCATGGGAGCCTTGGAAGCAACTGTTAGGACACAGTGGTTGCCAAGGCAGTGACCTCATTCAGTTCCTGAAGGAAGTGACCTCACCTCACTTCCTTGGTGATGGAACTCTCTGAACTTGGGATCCAGGAAGCCAGGCACCCAGAGCCAGTCCCAGTCCCAGTCCCAGTGGGCTCACTTGTTTGGATTTCCCAAGGACAGAGTCAGTCTTTCTTGGTACCCACTGATGTGAGGATGGCCAAATGCCAGGAAAGCTCTGCCGAGGGGCCTTTACTGAGAAAGCAGGTAGTGGCTCACCGCTGGCTCCTGACAACTTCACAGAGTTGGCCAAGGAGGCAAGATGTGAGACAGGACAGGCCTTTTTGGGGGAACATAGTATGGCCCACCAGTCAGACGACACTCCGGGTAGTCACTGACCAACTTGGAAGGAGGTGCCTTTGTGGGTGTGGGTGTGAGTTTGTGGTTTTGTCTCATGTTCTGAGAATAGGTAGGAAAGGCGGTTTGTTTGGTTTGGAGTGGACTGTTTCTAGTAAGGCTTTTGACAAGGCGAGTGTTTCTATGTTTGTGTATCCCACTGTGTCCCTGGTTGTAGACATTAGAAAAGAGAATGCATCAATGGATGTGTCCTGTCTAGTAGAAAGCTTCCCAGCATTCATCCTGCCCAATTTATGAATGGACTGCAGCTTGCCTTATGGATGGGCAACACCTACTACCTTCCTAAGTTCCTGTTTTCTTCCTGAATTCTGGCCACTCTCCAGAATAGGCTCATGGTTTTGTGTCCAAGATATGTACCACCTCCAAGCTTGGTGGCATGGCCATGTACTGGATAGTTGAAAGGAATGGTGAGCATCTCAGAAAACTCAGATATCAGTGTGACCAGTAAAGTCTCCCTGGAGAAAGCCTGCTTTGGGCCTTTGGCTTACCTATTGTTCTGTTGCCCTGAATGTCAGGAAGGCCTTTTCGGCAGGGCACCCCATTGTGAAGCCTGAAGAAAACAGTTTTCAAATGGAAATGAATGGGCATCACCTGTGGCTCTTTGCTTAATTGCTTTGCAAAGGGATGTGTCTGAATCAGCCTCTTGGCCCTGTGTGAGGCTGTGGCTTAGATTGTCAGCCCCTGATGGATCCAAAGAAAGATCCCATGTGTGCATCCAAAGCCAAATTGGCACAAAAGCAGTCATCCTGGATGAGGTCTCTCGCCTTCCTCTGTAAGGTTCCTGACCTCCATCAAGTGAGAATAGGGATCCTTTGTGTCAAATGAGTCCTTCAAAGCCATGCAGAGGCTAGCCCATAGGTGCTTGGGTTTTCTCATGACTCCAGTTCACACAAACAATCTATACCCGGCAGTCAGTAGGCCTCCAATTGGAGAAGTAGAGCAGTATTAAAGGCAGGCCTATTTGATCACTCCAGGTTCACAGGATGGGTGTCCAGTCCACCCTGACATTAGGCAAATGAGAGGCAAGGGAGCTTATTGTGGACACTGTCTTGGGCTGTGCCCCTCATGGAAACCTCCAGCCAGAGGTTATGATGAGTGTCTATATGGAAGAAGATGAGGGCCATGTGGCAGTGTTTTGGTTTGAATTGTGGTGTGGCAGTGGGAAGAGATGACTGGGTCCACCTGGGCTTGAACTCTGGTGTGATTCCCCTTGGAGACTGAGTTCTGGAACTGACCTCAGAGAAGTATTGCCGTGAATTGTGTCGGGATGTTAGGAGGCCACGCATGAGAGTCGCCCTTGGAAACTGAGATCTAGGCCCAGGCTGGCTTTCCACAGAGCACTGGGAATCTCAGCCCGGATATCACATGATTTTATTCTTAAAGACCTGGCAGCCATCGTGGAGAGTCCAAACACACGTGGACCTCACATTGTAGACCTCAATGGGCCTGGCTTCCTGTGACCTTTGGCCACTCTTTGGGAAGCCTTGTTTGTGAGAGTTCTCCAGAGCTTTCGTTGAAATGAGCTTCCTCACCATTTAATGGTTCCTGAAGGAATGGAAACCCACAGTGCCTCCAACTTCATCCTTTAAAAATGGCTAGCTAGATAAATACCATGACATTTTTGAAATTCCCATGACCAGGTGGCACTGGAGAACCTTTGGATGTCCTGTTGCTGATCATGAGTGTACCAGACAGTGCCTTGATTGACTGGGTTTCATGAAAATGGTGTAAAACAGAGATACCAGTAAGTTGGGGCCTGCTGAGTAGTGGGCCTAGAGCAGTGGTGTGCAGGTGTGTGATAAAACATCTGTGGTGGGGCCATGTGGATCTGCCATTGGCTTCCAAATGGCTTGTGACTGACATGGTGCAGTGAGCAGACCCTTCTATGTAAAGGCATCTTGTTATATGGAGAGGTTTCAGGGCAATGTTCAGAATCAGGTTGCTATGGTCAAGGGGGCAAGCTCTGTGGGATAGAAGCCTGGCTGGTGCATTCTCCTAGGACCTTGACCCACCACACGTGACAGAACTCCCTCCAGCACTGTGTCCCAGTTGAACTCCTTGTATTTCCTGAAGCAAATTCCAAACTCCCAGTGCAGCAGCAAGAAACACCACGAAAAGTGGAGGATGACCAAATGGCTTCACAGTCCACACAGGGAGACACTTAGACCCCAGTGGCCACAGTTTACCTGCAAAGAGGGAATTCAGCACTTCTGCCTCATGTTCATTGGAAAATCAGAAACCATGTCCTCCAGGTCACCTAGATGCAGACCAGGTTTGATGGTCTCACTACAAAGGAAGCTAAAGCTCCTGACAACAACATACATTTCAAGTGCCCAAACTCAGAGGCAGTTTCTCACGAAGTCTTTAGGCCAGCAGAGCTCCACGTTTGTGGAGTGTTTACCCTGTCCCTTACTCATGGAAACTAGTCTACCACCTCCAAGGTTGTGAACTCCTGAGCATTTTCCATTCCACATATGTATTCATAGCATTTCTAACTCTTCTCCTCAAATTGTGTCTCATTTATTGCGAAGGTAATGTCAAGTCAATGTTCTGGATGAGAGTGGGAAGATTTTTTTGTAGCACATATTGGCCTACACATTGGATTCATTTTCCTATTTTCCGTTCGAAATACTGAATCCCTGACACTAACCCATACCCTACTAGATTGTGACTACGAATACTAATATAATGGAGAAAAATAACTCAAACAGAATAGAAATACAGGCAGTTCAGAGGAGGCCTGGTGTATAGTTGGACTTGCCTTTTGCATTATAAAGGGTAGGTGTTATAAATCTAGTCCAATTTAATAGAAATAGTTCTCCATGTGTTTTGAAAGTTAACAAATATGTGAATTCCTGTCTCCCTTTCTCTGTAGCCTATTCAGCAACATGCATTTTTACATGCACATATAGAATCCTACCTCCTATCCCACGTCCATTCTTGTGAGGTGGCTGACTTGGCAGATACAAATTGTGAGAAGAGATCACTCCTCCTAAACACTGTTGGAACTGAGAATTCAACCTCCAGGTGAGCTTCCCACTTGAACAACATGATACATAAATACATGTTCGGTAAAATAAATATTTTTGGATCTGTGGATGATAAATATTTCATGATGAATTTCGATTGGCATATATATTTCTACTCTTTAATGTCTGTGTTTGTTTGTGTGTTTTTTTTGTGTATATATATATATATACACACACACATACACACACTCTCCAGATTTTTCAAAATATGAAATGTATGTGTCATATTATATACTCCCTAAATTCATTCATGTTCATATATGTGGATTTATAATCAACTTTTCACAAGATTATTCTCAGAAATAGTCATCCACCTGAAATACATATTTGTTTCCTAGTGCTGAAATCCTAATATTTCTACAGTAACTGACCCAGTTTAACATGAATGCAAGTAGATTCCTATGGGACATGATGTGTGTTTTGACGTTCATTTTTATTCAACACTGGTACATTACTATTTCTTCAGTTGATGCACATCATAGGATATGTATTTCATCCTCAAGTTCACAAATTTCTAGGCATTTATTTCCCTTTCAATCACTTCCTGCTTCAGAACACATGTATTCCTCCACGTTTCTTGACTGGTCTTTTCATGAGACTTCTTTCCAAACACATTCTTTTCCATTTCCATAATCCCTTGTGAAGCAAAACTCACACCCCCTTCATGGTAAACCATAACCCCAATATCACCATTAGATGTATAACTGGTTAGAATGAATGGTTGTGTATCAATATTAGATTTCCTATATATTTTCAGATATCAATGCAATCCATTATTTAAATTGGAACCTGTTATACTATTTATTCACAGTATGGTCTATTCATGCATTATCTCTATATTCATAGACCCAGGGTACACCTATTTGTACCCCCAAAGGCTAATTCATATGTCTTCAACATATTACTCCCAGAAATGGTGGAAGAAACACTCATGTCACCTCATCTACATATACATTTTATCACAGTGATATTCTGGACACAAAATGCAAAGGTCACACTTATGATTGCACCAAAGCCTCATTGGAAAGTGAGCATGGATTACTAAAAACATCCTTGTCCAGGTTGCCTAATGCTCTCAAATGTCAATGCTATTGGTGACTACACATTTGTTTCTTCCTTAGATGATATATTCAACCTCAACCCTGGTGAAAATGTCTAATCCACTCACTCACTTTATACTTTGCCTGATTTCCTAATGTCTCTATTGATATCTGCTTTCCTACATATGTTCCCCAGTTCATCATTGTGACTGACTCTTCACATGTGCTGACGTTTACATTCACTCTCTAACCGACACCCTATTGCTAAAGAACTTTTGGTCCAAATTGTATACTCACTCTTCTTCCAAAACTTACCATCTATCTTCCTAATCCTACCTACTATCCCTTTTTGACTGGATGTTCTCTTCTACATTCAATCATCCAAGGTACAAGGTCCTATGCCATTGTATATCGATTTATCTGAGACATCTGTGCAGAAAGTCATTCAAAGCTAAGTATCCCAATCAAGGGCCCAATGCCCTTCTGGCCTTCAAATCTTACTTGGATTTCTGTTTTCATACATATATTTCACCTATATATTATTATAAATATCGCAGGTTCCCAATACCATTCTTCATCCAGCAGAGTGATTCCTCACCCAAATCTAACAGGTTCTTAACCCTAACCATACACTCTTCCCTCAATCTAACTTTACAGAAGAGCAGGGACAGAGTGGGTCTTACAATACAGGAATGTGGGGGATCTTCCACCTGCTGAGGCCCTCAAAGGTCCATGCAGAAATGATACCTGGAGAAGATGTAGGCAGCTATGAAGGACCTGAGAGAGCAGAAGTCATCTTCCATGGCAAACAACCTGGTCAGGATGAAGGGATGTGTCTGAATGAGCCTCTCTCTTCTTAATGTAGACAAGATGGACCAAAGCAGGCCTGTGTGGAGAGCTGTTCCTTGGTGCCTGTGGTTGATATTCCATTCTAACTTGTGAAAGTGTCACAGGAAGGAGGGCAGCCTCCATCTCATGGGAGCCTTGGAAGCAACTGTTAGGACACAGTGGTTGCCAAGGCAGTGACCTCATTCAGTTCCTGAAGGAAGTGACCTCACCTCACTTCCTTGGTGATGGAACTCTCTGAACTTGGGATCCAGGAAGCCAGGCACCCAGAGCCAGTCCCAGTCCCAGTCCCAGTGGGCTCACTTGTTTGGATTTCCCAAGGACAGAGTCAGTCTTTCTTGGTACCCACTGATGTGAGGATGGCCAAATGCCAGGAAAGCTCTGCCGAGGGGCCTTTCCTGAGAAAGCAGGTAGTTGCTCACCGCTGGCTCCTGACAACTTCACAGAGTTGGCCAAGGAGGCCAGATGTGAGACAGGACAGGCCCTTTTGGGGGAACATAGTATGACCCACCAGTCAGACGACACTCCGGGTATTCACAGACCAACTTGGAAGGAGGTGCCTTTGTGGGTGTGGGTGTGAGTTTGTGGTTTGGTCTCATGTTCTGAGAATAGGTAGGAAAGGCGGTTTGTTTGGTTTGGAGTGGACTGTTTCTAGTAAGGCTTTTGACAAGGCGAGTGTTTCTATGTTTGTGTATCCCACTGTGTCCCTGGTTGTAGACATTAGAAAAGAGAATGCATCAATGGATGTGTCCTGTCTAGTAGAAAGCTTCCCAGCATTCATCCTGCCCAATTTATGAATGGACTGCAGCTTGCCTTATGGATGGGCAACACCTACTACCTTCCTAAGTTCCTGTTTTCTTCCTGAATTCTGGCCACTCTCCAGAATAGGCTCATGGTTTTGTGTCCAAGATATGTACCACCTCCAAGCTTGGTGGCATGGCCATGTACTGGATAGTTGAAAGGAATGGTGAGCATCTCAGAAAACTCAGATATCAGTGTGACCAGTAAAGTCTCCCTGGAGAAAGCCTGCTTTGGGCCTTTGGCTTACCTATTGTTCTGTTGCCCTGAATGTCAGGAAGGCCTTTGCCTCAGGGCACCCCATTGTGAAGCCTGAAGAAAACAGTTTTCAAATGGAAATGAATGGGCATCACCTGTGGCTCTTTGCTTAGTTGCTTTGCAAAGGGATGTGTCTGAATCAGCCTCTTGGCCCTGTGTGAGGCTGTGGCTTAGATTGTCAGCCCCTGATGGATCCAAAGAAAGATCCCATGTGTGCATCCAAAGCCAAATTGGCACAAAAGCAGTCATCCTGGATGAGGTCTCTCGCCTTCCTCTGTAAGGTTCCTGACCTCCATCAAGTGAGAATAGGGATCCTTTGTGTCAAATGAGTCCTTCAAAGCCATGCAGAGGCTAGCCCATAGGTGCTTGGGTTTTCTCATGACTCCAGTTCACACAAACAATCTATACCCGGCAGTCAGTAGGCCTCCAATTGGAGAAGTAGAGCAGTATTAAAGGCAGGCCTATTTGATCACTCCAGGTTCACAGGATGGGTGTCCAGTCCACCCTGACATTAGGCAAATGAGAGGCAAGGGAGCTTATTGTGGACACTGTCTTGGGCTGTGCCCCTCATGGAAACCTCCAGCCAGAGGTTATGATGAGTGTCTATATGGAAGAAGATGAGGGCCATGTGGCAGTGTTTTGGTTTGAATTGTGGTGTGGCAGTGGGAAGAGATGACTGGGTCCACCTGGGCTTGAACTCTGGTGTGATTCCCCTTGGAGACTGAGTTCTGGAACGGACCTCAGAGAAGTATTGCCGTGAATTGTGTCGGGATGTTAGGAGGCCACGCATGAGAGTCGCCCTTGGAAACTGAGATCTAGGCCCAGGCTGGCTTTCCACAGAGCACTGGGAATCTCAGCCCGGATATCACATGATTTTATTCTTAAAGACCTGGCAGCCATCGTGGAGAGTCCAAACACACGTGGACCTCACATTGTAGACCTCAATGGGCCTGGCTTCCTGTGATCTTTGGCCACTCTTTGGGAAGCCTTGTTTGTGAGAGTTCTCCAGAGCTTTCGTTGAAATGAGCTTCCTCACCATTTAATGGTTCCTGAAGGAATGGAAACCCACAGTGCCTCCAACTTCATCCTTTAAAAATGGCTAGCTAGATAAATACCATGACATTTTTGAAATTCCCATGACCAGGTGGCACTGGAGAACCTCTGGATGTCCTGTTGCTGATCATGAGTGTACCAGACAGTGCCTTGATTGACTGGGTTTCATGAAAATGGTGTAAAACAGAGATGCCAGTAAGTTGGGGCCTGCTGAGTAGTGGGCCTAGAGCAGTGGTGTGCAGGTGTGTGATAAAACATCTGTGGTGGGGCCATGTGGATCTGCCATTGGCTTCCAAATGGCTTGTGACTGACATGGTGCAGTGAGCAGACCCTTCTATGTAAAGGCATCTTGTTATATGGAGAGGTTTCAGGGCAATGTTCAGAATCAGGTTGCTATGGTCAAGGGGACAAGCTCTGTGGGATAGAAGCCTGGCTGGTGCATTCTCCTAGGACCTTGACCCACCACACGTGACAGAACTCCCTCCAGCACTGTGTCCCAGTTGAACTCCTTGTATTTCCTGAAGCAAATTCCAAACTCCCAGTGCAGCAGCAAGAAACACCACGAAAAGTGGAGGATGACCAAATGGCTTCACAGTCCACACAGGGAGACGCTTAGACCCCAGTGGCCACAGTTTACCTGCAAAGAGAGAATTCAGCACTTCTGCCTCATGTTCATTGGAAAATCAGAAACCATGTCCTCCAGGTCACCTAGATGCAGACCAGGTTTGATGGTCTCACTACAAAGGAAGCTAAAGCTCCTGACAACAACATACATTTCAAGTGCCCAAACTCAGAGGCAGTTTCTCACGAAGTCTTTAGGCCAGCAGAGCTCCACGTTTGTGGAGTGTTTACCCTGTCCCTTACTCATGGAAACTAGTCTACCACCTCCAAGGTTGTGAACTCCTGAGCATTTTCCATTCCACATATGTATTCATAGCATTTCTAACTCTTCTCCTCAAATTGTGTCTTACTTATTGCGAAGGTAATGTCAAGTCAATGTTCTGGATGAGAGTGGGAAGATTTTTTTGTAGCACATATTGGCCTACACATTGGATTCATTTTCCTATTTTCCGTTCGAAATACTGAATCCCTGACACTAACCCATACCCTACTAGAATGTGACTACGAATACTAATATGATGGAGAAAAATAACTCAAACAGAATAGAAATACAGGCAGTTCAGAGGAGGCCTGGTGTATAGTTGGACTTGCCTTTTGCATTATAAAGGGTAGGTGTTATAAATCTAGTCCAATTTAATAGAAATAGTTCTCCATGTGTTTTGAAAGTTAACAAATATGTGAATTCCTGTCTCCCTTTCTCTGTAGCCTATTCAGCAACATGCATTTTTACATGCACATATAGAATCCTACCTCCTATCCCACGTCCATTCTTGTGAGGTGGCTGACTTGGCAGATACAAATTGTGAGAAGAGATCACTCCTCCTAAACGCTGTTGGAACTGAGAATTCAAACTCCAGGTGAGCTTCCCAATTGAACAACATGATACATAAATACATGTTCAGTAAAATAAATATTTTTGGATCTGTGGATGATAAATATTTCATGATGAATTTTGATTGGCATATATATTTCTACTCTTTCATGTCTGTGTTTGTGTGTGTGTTTTTTTTTGTGTATATATATATATATATATATATACACACACATACACACACTCTCCAGATTTTTCAAAATATGAAATGTATGTGTCATATACTCCCTAGATTCATTCATGTTCATATATGTGGATTTATAATCAACTTTTCACAAGATTATTCTCAGAAATAGTCATCCACCTGAAATACATATTTGTTTCCTAGTGCTGAAATCCTAATATTTCTACAGTAACTGACCCAGTTTAACATGAATGCAAGTAGATTCCTATGGGACATGATGTGTGTTTTGACGTTCATTTTTATTCAACACTGGTACATTACTATTTCTTCAGTTGATGCACATCATAGGATATGTATTTCATCCTCAAGGTCACAAATTTCTAGGCATTTATTTCCCTTTCAATCACTTCCTGCTTCAGAACACATGTATTCCTCCACGTTTCTTGACTGGTCTTTTCATGAGACTTCTTTCCAAACACATTCTTTTCCATTTCCATAATCCCTTGTGAAGCAAAACTCACACCCCCTTCATGGTAAACCATAACCCCAATATCACCATTAGATGTATAACTGGTTAGAATGAATGGTTGTGTATCAATATTAGATTTCCTATATATTTTCAGATATCAATGCAATCCATTATTTAAATTGGAACCTGTTATACTATTTATTCACAGTATGGTCTATTCATGCATTTTCTCTATATTCATAGACCCAGGGTACACCTATTTGTACCCCCAAAGGCTAATTTATATGTCTTCAACATATTACTCCCAGAAATGGTGGAGAAACACTCATGTCACCTGATCTACATATACATTTTATCACAGTGATATTCTGGACACAAAATGCAAAGGTCACACTTATGATTGCACCAAAGCCCCATTGGAAAGTGAGCATGGATTACTAAAAACATCCTTGTCCAGGTTGCCTAATGCTCTCAAATGTCAATGCTATTGGTGACTACACATTTGTTTCTTCCTAAGATGATATATTCAACCTCAACCCTGGTGAAAATGTCTAATCCACTCACTCACTTTATACTTTGCCTGATTTCCTAATGTCTCTATTGATATCTGCTTTCCTACATATGTTCCCCAGTTCATCATTGTGACTGACTCTTCACATGTGCTGACGTTTACATTCACTCTCTAACCGACACCCTATTGCTAAAGAACTTTTGGTCCAAATTGTATACTCACTCTTCTTCCAAAACTTACCAACTATCTTCCTAATCCTACCTACTATCCATTTTTGACTGGATGTTCTCTTCTACATTCAATCATCCAAGGTACAAGGTCCTATGCCATTGTATATCGATTTATCTGAGACATCTGTGCAGAAAGTCATTCAAAGCTAAGTATCCCCATCAAGGGCCCAATGCCCTTCTGGCCTTCAAATCTTACTTGGATTTCTGTTTTCATACATATATTTCACCTATATATTATTATAAATATCGCAGGTTCCCAATACCATTCTTCATCCAGCAGAGTGATTCCTAAGCCACATCAAACATGTTGTTAACCCTAATCATACACTCTTCCCTCAATCTAACTTTACAGAAGAGCAGGGACAGAGTGGGTCTTACAATACAGGAATGTGGGGGATCTTCCACCTGCTGAGACCCTCAAAGGTCCATGCAGAAATGATACCTGGAGAAGATGTAGGCAGCTGTGAAGGACCTGAGAGAGCAGAAGTCATCTTCCATGGCAAACAACCTGGTCAGGATGAAGGGATGTGTCTGAATGAGCCTCTCTCTTCTTCATGTAGACAAGATGGACCAAAGCAGGCCTGTGTGGAGAGCTGTTCCTTGGTGCCTGTGGTTGATATTCCATTCTAACTTGTGAAAGTGTCACAGGAAGGAGGGGCAGCCTCCATCTCATGGGAGCCTTGGAAGCAACTGTTAGGACACAGTGGTTGCCAAGGCAGTGACCTCATTCAGTTCCTGAAGGAAGTGACCTCACCTCACTTCCTTGGTGATGTAACTCTCTGAACTTGGGATCCAGGAAGCCAGGCACCCAGAGCCAGTCCCAGTCCCAGTCCCAGTGGGCTCACTTGTTTGGATTTACCAAGGACAGAGTCAGTCTTTCTTGGTACCCACTGAGGTGAGGATTGCCAAATGCCAGGAAAGCTCTGCAGAGGGGCCTTTCCTGAGAAAGCAGGTAGTGGCTCACCACTGGCTCCTGACAACTTCACAGAGTTCGCCAAGGAGGCCAGATGTGAGACAGGACAGGCCCTTTCGGGGGAACATAGTATGGCCCACCAGTCAGACGACACTCCGGGTAGTCACAGACCAACTTGGAAGGAGGTGCCTTTGTGGGTGTGGGTGTGAGTTTGTGGTTTTGTCTCGTGTTCTGAGAATAGGTAGGAAAGGCGGTTTGTTTGGTTTGGAGTGGACTGTTTCTAGTAAGGCTTTTGACAAGGCGAGTGTTTCTATGTTTGTGTATCCCACTGTGTCCCTGGTTGTAGACATTAGAAAAGAGAATGCATCAATGGATGTGTCCTGTCTAGTAGAAAGCTTCCCAGCATTCATCCTGCCCAATTTATGAATGGACTGCGGCTTGCCTTATGGATGGGCAACACCTACTATCTTCCTAAGTTCCTGTTTTCTTCCTGAATTCTGGCCACTCTCCAGAATAGGCTCATGGTTTTGTGTCCAAGATATGTACCACCTCCAAGCTCGGTGGCATGGCCATGTACTGGATAGTTGAAAGGAATGGTGAGCATCTCAGAAAACTCAGATATCAGTGTGACCAGTAAAGTCTCCCTGGAGAAAGCCTGCTTTGGGCCTTTGGCTTACCTATCCTTCTGTTGCCCTGAATGTCAGGAAGGCCTTTGCCTCAGGGCACCCCTTTGTGAATCCTGAAGAAAACAGTTTTCAAATGGAAATGAATGGGCATCACCTGTGGCTCTTTGCTTAATTGCTTTGCAAAGGGATGTGTCTGAATCAGCCTCTTGGCCCTGTGTGAGGCTGTGGCTTAGATTGTCAGCACCTGGTGGATTCAAAGAAAGATCCCATGTGTGCATCCAAAGCCAAATTGGCACAAAAGCAGTCATCCTGGATGAGGTCTCTCGCCTTCCTCTGTAAGGTTCCTGACCTCCATCAAGTGAGAATAGGGATCCTCTGTGTCAAATGAGTCCTTCAAAGCCATGCAGAGGCTAGCCCATAGGTGCTTGGGTTTTCTCATGACTCCAGTTCACACAAAGAATTTATACCCGGCAGTCAGTAGGCCTCCAATTGGAGAAGTAGAGCAGTATTAAAGGCAGGCCTATTTGATCACTCCAGGTTCACAGGATAGGTGTCCAGTCCACCCTGACATTAGGCAAATGAGAGGCAAGGGAGCTTATTGTGGACACTGTCTTGGGCTGTGCCCCTCATGGAAACCTCCAGCCAGAGGTTATGATGAGTGTCTATATGGAAGAAGATGAGGGCCATGTGGCAGTGTTTTGGTTTGAATTGTGGTGTGGCAGTGGGAAGAGATGACTGGGTCCACCTGGGCTTGAACTCTGGTGTGATTCCCCTTGGAGACTGAGTTTTGGAACTGACCTCAGAGAAGTATTGCCGTGAATTGTGTCGGGATGTTAGGAGGCCACGCATGAGAGTCGCCCTTGGAAACTGAGATCTAGGCCCAGGCTGGCTTTCCACAGAGCACTGGGAATCTCAGCCCGGATATCACATGAGTTTATTCTTAAAGACCTGGCAGCCATCGTGGAGAGTCCAAACACACGTGGACCTCACATTGTAGACCTCAATGGGCCTGGCTTCCTGTGACCTTTTGGCCACTCTTTGGGAAGCCTTGTTTGTGAGAGTTCTGCAGAGCTTTCGTTGAAATGAGCTTCCTCACCATTTAATGGTTCCTGAAGGAATGGAAACCCACAGTGCCTCCAACTTCATCCTTTAAAAATGGCTAGCTAGATAAATACCATGACATTTTTGAAATTCCCATGACCAGGTGGCACTGGAGAACCTCTGGATGTCCTGTTGCTGATCATGAGTGTACCAGACAGTGCCTTGATTGACTGGGTTTCATGAAAATGGTGTAAAACAGAGATGCCAGTAAGTTGGAGCCCGCTGAGTAGTGGGCCTAGAGCAGTGGTGTGCAGGTGTGTGATAAAACATCTGTGGTGGGGCCATGTGGATCTGCCATTGGGTTCCAAATGGCTTGTGACTGACATGGTGCAGTGAGCAGACCCTTCTATGTAAAGGCATCTTGTTATATGGAGAGGTTTCAGGGCAATGTTCAGAATCAGGTTGCTATGGTCAAGGGGGCAAGCTCTGTGGGACAGAAGCCTGGCTGGTGCATTCTCCTAGGACCTTGACCCACCACACGTGACAGAACTCCCTCCAGCACTGTGTCCCAGTTGAACTCCTTGTATTTCCTGAAGCAAATTCCAAACTCCCAGTGCAGCAGCAAGAAACACCACGAAAAGTGGAGGATGACCAAATGGCTTCACAGTCCACACAGGGAGACACTTAGACCCCAATGGCCACAGTTTACCTGCAAAGAGAGAATTCAGCACTTCTGCCTCATGTTCATTGGAAAATCAGAAACCATGTCCTCCAGGTCACCTAGATGCAGAACAGGTTTGATGTTCTCCCTACAAAGGAAGCTAAAGCTCCTGACAACAACATATATTTCAAGTGCCCAACCTAAGAGGCAGTTTCTCAGGAAGTCTTTAGGCCAGCAGAGCTCCACGTTTGTGGAGTGTTTACCCTGTCCCTTACTCATGGAAACTAGTCTACCACTTCCAAGGTTGTGAACTCCTGAGCATTTTCCATTCCACATATGTATTCATAGCATTTCTAACTCTTCTCCTCAAATTGTGTCTTACTTATTGTGAAGGTAATGTCAAGGCAATGTTCTGGATGAGAGTGGGAAGATTGTTTTGTAGCACATATTGGCCTACACATTGGATTCAATTTCCTATTTTCCGTTCGAAATACTGAATCCCTGACACTAACCCATACCCTACTAGATTGTTACTACGAATACTAATATGATGGAGAAAAATAACTCAAACAGAATAGAAATACAGGCAGTTCAGGGGAGGCCTGGTGTATAGTTGGACTTGCCTTTTGCATTGTAAAGGGTAGGTGTTATAAATCTAGTCCAATTTAATAGAAATAGTTCTCCATGTGTTTTGAAAGTTAACAAATATGTGAATTCCTGTCTCCCTTTCTCTGTAGCCTATTCAGCAACATGCATTTTTACATGCACATATAGAATCCTACCTCCTATCCCACGTCCATTCTTGTGAGGTGGCTGACTTGGCAGATACAAATTGTGAGAAGAGATCACTCCTCCTAAACGCTGTTGGAACTGAGAATTCAACCTCCAGGTGAGCTTCCCACTTGAACAACATGATACATAAATACATGTTCAGTAAAATAAATATTTTTGGATCTGTGGATGATAAATATTTCATGATGAATTTCGATTGGCATATATATTTCTACTCTTTAATGTCTGTGTTTGTGTGTGGTTTTTTTTGTGTGTATATATATATATATATATATATATATATATATATATATATATATATATATACACACACATACACACACTCTCCAGATCTTTCAAAATATGAAATGTATGTGTCATATTATATACTCCCTAAATTCATTCATGTTCATATATGTGGATTTATAATCAACTTTTCACGAGATTATTCTCAGAAATAGTCATCCACCTGAAATACATATTTGTTTCCTAGTTGTGAAATCCTAATATTTCTACAGTAACTGACCCAGTTTAACATGAATGCAAGTAGATTCCTATGGGACATGATGTGTTATTTGACGTTCATTTTTATTCAACACTGGTACATTACTATTTCTTCAGTTGATGCACATCATAGGATATGTATTTCATCCTCAAGTTCACAAATTTCTAGGCATTTATTTCCCTTTCAATCACTTCCTGCTTCAGAACACATGTTTTCCTCCACGTTTCTTGACTGGTCTTTTCATGAGACTTCTTTCCAAACACATTCTTTTCCATTTCCATAATCCCTTGTGAAGCAAAACTCACACCCCCTTCATGGTAAACCATAACCCCGATATCACCATTAGATGTATAACTGGTTAGAATGAATGGTTGTGTATCAGTATTAGATTTCCTATATATTTTCAGATATCAATGCAATCCATTATTTAAATTGGAACCTGCTATACTATTTATTCACAGTATGGTCTATTCATGCATTATCTCTATATTCATAGACCCAGGGTACACCTATTTGTACCCCCAAAGGCTAATTTATATGTCTTCAACATATTACTCCCAGAAATGGTGGAAGAAACACTCATGTCACCTGATCTACATATACATTTTATCACAGTGATATTCTGGACACAAAATGCAAAGGTCACACTTATGATTGCACCAAAGCCTCATTGGAGAGTGAGCATGGATTACTAAAAACATCCTTGTCCAGGTTGCCTAATGCTCTCAAATGTCAATGCTATTGGTGACTACACATTTGTTTCTTCCTAAGATGATATATTCAACCTCAACCCTGTTGAAAATGTCTAATCCACTCACTCACTTTATACTTTGCCTGATTTCCTAATGTCTCTATTGATATCTGCTTTCCTACATATGTTCCCCAGTTCATCATTGTGACTGACTCTTCACATGTGCTGACGTTCACATTCACTCTCTAACCGACACCCTATTGCTAAAGAACTTTTGGTCCAAATTGCATACTCACTCTTCTTCCAAAACTTGCCAACTATCTTCCTAATCCTACCTACTATCCCTTTTTGACTGGATGTTCTCTTCTACATTCAATCATCCAAGGTACAAGGTCCTATGCCATTGTATATCGATTTATCTGAGACATCTGTGCAGAAAGTCATTCAACGCTAAGTATCCCAATCAAGGGCCCAATGCCCTTCTGGCCTTCAAATCTTACTTGGATTTCTGTTTTCATACATATATTTCACTTATATATTATTTAGGAGGGGCAGCCTCCATCTCATGTGAGCCTTGGAAGCAACTGTTAGGACACAGTGGTTGCCAAGGCAGTGACCTCATTCAGTTCCTGAAGGAAGTGACCTCACCTCACTTCCTTGGTGATGGAATTCTCTGAACTTGTGATCCAGGAAGCCAGGCACCCAGAGCCAGTCCCAGTCCCAGTCCCAGTGGGCTCACTTGTTTGGATTTACCAAGGACAGAGTCAGTCTTTCTTGGTACCCACTGATGTGAGGATGGCCAAATGCCAGGAAAGCTCTGCAGAGCGGCCTTTCCTCAGAAAGCAGGTAGTGGCTCACCGCTGGCTCCTGACAACTTCACAGAGTTGGCCAAGGAGGCCAGATGTGAGACAGGACAGGCCCTTTCGGGGGAACATAGTATGGCCCACCAGTCAGACGACACTCCGGGTAGTCACAGACCAACTTGGAAGGAGGTGCCTTTGTGGGTGTGGGTGTGAGTTTGTGGTTTGGTCTCATGTTCTGAGAATAGGTAGGAAAGGCGGTTTGTTTGGTTTGGAGTGGACTGTTTCTAGTAAGGCTTTTGACAAGGCGAGTGTTTCTATGTTTGTGCATCCCACTGTGTCCCTGGTTGTAGACATTAGAAAAGAGAATGCATCAATGGATGTGTCCTGTCTAGTAGAAAGCTTCCCAGCATTCATCCTGCTCAATTTATGAATGGACTGCGGCATGCCTTATGGATGGGCAACACCTACTATCTTCCTAAGTTCCTGTTTTCTTCCTGAATTCTGGCCACTCTCCAGAATAGGCTCATGGTTTTGTGTCCAAGATATGTACCACCTACAAGCTCGGTGGCATGGCCATGTACTGGATAGTTGAAAGGAATGGTGAGCATCTCAGAAAACTCAGATATCAGTGTGACCAGTAAAGTCTCCCTGGAGAAAGCCTGCTTTGGACCTTTGGCTTACCTATCCTTCTGTTGCCCTGAATGTCAGGAAGGCCTTTGCCTCAGGGCACCCCTTTGTGAAGCCTGAAGAAAACAGTTTTCAAATGGAAATGAATGGGCATCACCTGTGGCTCTTTGCTTAATTGCTTTGCAAAGGGATGAGTCTGAATCAACCTCTTGGCCCGGTGTGAGGCTGTGGCTTAGATTGCCAGCCCCTGGTGGATCCAAAGAAAGATCCCATGTGTGCATCCAAAGCCAAATTGGCACAAAAGCAGTCATCCTGGATGAGGTCTCTCGCCTTCCTCTGTAAGGTTCCTGACCTCCATCAAGTGAGAATAGGGATCCTTTGTGTCAAATGAGTCCTTCAACGCCATGCAGAGGCTAGCCCATAGGTGCTTGGGTTTTCTCATGACTCCAGTTCACACAAAGAATCTATACCCGGCAGTCAGTAGGCCTCCAATTGGAGAAGTAGAGCAGTATTAAAGGCAGGCCTATTTGATCACTCCAGGTTCACAGGATGGGTGTCCAGTCCACCCTGACATTAGGCAAATGAGAGGGAAGGGAGCTTATTGTGGACACTGTCTTGGGCTGTGCCCCTCATGGAAACCTCCAGCCAGAGGTTATGATGAGTGTCTATATGGAAGAAGATGACGGCCATGTGGCAGTGTTTTGGTTTGAATTGTGGTGTGGCAGTGGAAAGAGATGACTGGGTCCACCTGGGCTTGAACTCTGGTGTGATTCCCCTTGGAGACTGAGTTCTGGAACTGACCTCAGAGAAGTATTGCCGTGAATTGTGTCGGGATGTTAGGAGGCCACGCATGAGTCGCCCTTGGAAACTGAGATCTAGGCCCAGGCTGGCTTTCCACAGAGCACTGGGAATCTCAGCCCGGATATCACATGAGTTTATTCTTAAAGACCTGGCAGCCATCGTGGAGAGTCCAAACACACGTGGACCTCACATTGTTGACCTCAATGGGCCTGGCTTCCTGTGACCTTTGGCCACTCTTTGGGAAGCCTTGTTTGTGAGAGTTCTCCACAGCTTTCGTGGAAATGAGCTTCCTCACCATTTAGTGGTTCCTGAAGGAATGGAAACCCGCAGTGCCTCCAACTTCATCCTTTAAAAATGGCTAGCTAGATAAATACCATGATATTTTTGAAATTCCCATGACCAGGTGGCACTGGACAACCTTTGGATGTCCTGTTGCTGATCATGAGTGTACCAGACAGTGCCTTGATTGACTGGGTTTCATGAAAATGGTGTAAAACAGAGATGCCAGTAAGTTGGGGCCTGCTGAGTAGTGGGCCTAGAGCAGTGGTGTGCAGGTGTGTGATAAAACATCTGTGGTGGGGCCATGTGGATCTGCCATTGGCTTCCAAATGGCTTGTGACTGACATGGTGCAGTGAGCAGACCCTTCTATGTAAAGGCATCTTGTTATATGGAGAGGTTTCAGGGCAATGTTCAGAATCAGGTTGCTATGGTCAAGGGGGCAAGCTCTGTGGGATAGAAGCCTGGCTGGTGCATTCTCCTAGGACCTTGACCCACCACACGTGACAGAACTCCCTCCAGCACTGTGTCCCAGTTGAACTCCTTGTATTTCCTGAAGCAAATTCCAAACTCCCAGTGCAGCAGCAAGAAACACCACGAAAAGTGGAGGATGACCAAATGGCTTCACAGTCCACACAGGGAGACACTTAGACCCCAGTGGCCACAGTTTACCTGCAAAGAGGGAATTCAGCACTTCTGCCTCATGTTCATTGGAAAATCAGAAACCATGTCTTCCAGGTCACATAGATGCAGACCAGGTTTGATGGTCTCACTACAAAGGAAGCTAAAGCTCCTGACAACAACATACATTTCAAGTGCCCAACCTCAGAGGCAGTTTCTCAGGAAGTGTTTAGGCCAGCAGAGCTCCACGTTTGTGGAGTGTTTACCCTGTCCCTTACTCATGGAAACTAGTCTACCACCTCCAAGGTTGTGAACTCCTGAGCATTTTCCATTCCACATATGTATTCATAGCATTTCTAACTCTTCTCCTCAAATTGTGTCTTATTTATTTTGAAGGTAATGTCAAGGCAATGTTCTGGATGAGAGTGGGAAGATTTTTTTGTAGCACATATTGGCCTACACATTGGATTCATTTTCCTATTTTCCGTTCGAAATACTGAATCCCTGACACTAACCCATACCCTACTAGATTGTGACTACGAATACTAATATGATGGAAAAAATAACTCAAACAGAATAGAAATACAGGCAGTTCAGAGGAGGTCTGGTGTATAGTTGGACTTGCCTTTTGCATTATAAAGGGTAGGTGTTATAAATCTAGTCCAATTTAATAGAAATAGTTCTCCATGTGTTTTGAAAGTTAACAAATATGTGAATTCCTGTCTCCCTTTCTCTGTAGCCTATTCAGCAACATGCATTTTTACATGCACATATAGAATCCTACCTCCTATCCCACGTCCATTCTTGTGAGGTGGCTGACTTGGCAGATACAAATTGTGAGAAGAGATCACTCCTCCTAAACGCTTTTGGAACTGAAAATTCAACCTCCAGGTGAGCTTCCCACTTGAACAACATGATACATAAATACATGTTCAGTAAAATAAATATTTTTGGATCTGTGGATGATAAATATTTCATGATGAATTTCGATTGGCATATATATTTCTACTCTTTAATGTCTGTGTTTGTGTGTGTGTGTTTTTTTTTTGGGTGTGTATATATATATATATATATATATATATATATATACACACACACACACACACACACACACACATACACACACTCTCCAGATTTTTCAAAATATGAAATGTATGTGTCATATTATATACTCCCTAAATTCATTCATGTTCATATATGTGGATTTATAATCAACTTTTCACGAGATTATTCTCAGAAATAGTCATCCACCTGAAATACATATTTGTTTCCTAGTTGTGATATCCAAATATTTCTACAGTAACTGACCCAGTTTAACATGAATGCAAGTAGATTCCTATGGGACATGATGTGTGTTTTGACGTTCATTTTTATTCAACACTGGTACATTACTATTTCTTCAGTTGATGCACATCATAGGATATGTATTTCATCCTCAAGTTCACAAATTTCTAGGCATTTATTTCCCTTTCAATCACTTCCTGCTTCAGAACACATGTATTCCTCCACGTTTCTTGACTGGTCTTTTCATGAGACTTCTTTCCAAACACATTCTTTTCCATTTCCATAATCCCTTGTGAAGCAAAACTCACACCCCCTTCATGGTAAACCATAACCCCAATATCACCATTAGATGTATAACTGGTTAGAATGAATGGTTGTGTATCAATATTAGATTTCCTATATATTTTCAGATATCAATGCAATCCATTATTTAAATTGGAACCTGTTATACTATTTATTCCCAGTATGGTCTATTCATGCATTATCTCTATATTCATAGACCCAGGGTACACCTATTTGTACCCCCAAAGGCTAATTTATATGTCTTCAACATATTACTCCCAGAAATGGTGGAAGAAACACTCATGTCACCTGATCTACGTATACATTTTATCACAGTGATATTCTGGACACAAAATGCAAAGGTCACACTTATGATTGCACCAAAGCCTCATTGGAAAGTGAGCATGGATTACTAAAAACATCCTTGTCCAGGTTGCCTAATGCTCTCAAATGTCAATGCTATTGGTGACTACACATTTGTTTCTTCCTAAGATGATATATTCAACCTCAACCCTGTTGAAAATGTCTAATCCACTCACTCACTTCATACTTTGCCTGATTTCCTAATGTCTCTATTGATATCTGCTTTCCTACATATGTTCCCCAGTTCATCATTGTGACTGACTCTTCACATGTGCTGACGTTTACATTCACTCTCTAACCGACACCCTATTGCTAAAGAACTTTTGGTCCAAATTGTATACTCACTCTTCTTCCAAAACTTACCAACTATCTTCCTAATCCTACCTACTATCCCTTTTTGACTGGATGTTCTCTTCTACATTCAATCATCCAAGGTACAAGGTCCTATGCCATTGTATATCGATTTATCTGAGACATCTGTGCAGAAAGTCATTCAAAGCTAAGTATCCCAATCAAGGGCCCAATGCCCTTCTGGCCTTCAAATCTTACTTGGATTTCTGTTTTCATACATATATTTCACCTATATATTATTATAAATATCCCAGGTTCCCAATACCATTCTTCATGCAGCAGAGTGATTCCTCACCCAAATCTAACAGGTTCTTAACCCTAACCATACACTCTTCCCTCAATCTAACT